>NC_020495.1:26753696-26830634 GCF_000184155.1 Fragaria vesca subsp. vesca | reverse complement strand
CTTATCAGTCTAACTGAGAAGTATGATCCGGTAGTTACTGCTATAGAAAACTCTAGTGACATATCTCAACTTTCGGTGACTGAACTCATAGGCTCATTAGAAGCTTTCGAAAAAGATTGAGTAGCCGGGATGATACTCCACTAGAGAGTGCATTTCAGTCTAAACTCAATCTACGATCTCAGAATTATAAAAGAGAAGAAAAGAAGATAAATGATTATCCTAGAGGAGGAGGAGAAAAATCTAAAAATTGGGAAAATAAAAGAGACTTTAAGCAAAGAAGAACTTATCCTCCATGTGGGATATGTAAGAATACCAATCACAAAGAAGTAGATTGCTGGTTTCGGGGTAAGCCGAAATGCCGAAATTGTAATAGATTCGGCCATGTTGAAAAGAATTGTCAGGCTCAAGAAGAAGTATCAAGCCAATTTTTCAAAGGAGAATGAAGAAGATGAGCACCTATTCTACTCATGTGAAGCTGCATCTGAGGAGAAAAACCAGACATGGTATGTAGATAGTGGTTGTAGCAATCACATGTCAGGGGATGAATCTATCTTCTCCAACCTTGATACATCAAGGAAGTCACGAGTGAAACTGGGGAATGGTGCTTTGGTGCATACGAAAGGTAAAGGTACGATCTCCATCCAAACTAATTTAGGAACCAAGTGTATTGATGATGTTTTATTGGTTCCTAGTTTAGAGCATAATCTGTTAAGTGTTGGTCAAATGATGGAGAATGGTTATGCTCTATTATTTTCTGGAGACTCTTGTAAAATATATGATAAAAAAGAAGGATGATATTTAATGTAAAGATGGAAAATAGAAGTTTTCCTATCCAGTGGTTACAAATGGCCATGAAGGCAGCTGTAGATGATTCATGGCTATGGCATAAACGCTTTGGCCACTTCAATTTCCATGCTTTGAGAACTTTATCTCAAAGAAAAATGATGGAGGACCTGCCAAACATAGAGGTGATTGAAGATGTCTGTAGAGCCTGCCAACTCGGGAAGCAGCAGAGACAAGCATTTCCTTCTGGAAGAGCTTGGAGAGCAAAAGACTACTTGGAGCTTGTGCATACGGACGTCTGTGGACCTATGAGGACTCCATCTCTTGATCAAAGCAAGTACTTCATTCTTTTCATTGATGATTATACCAGAATGACATGGGTCTACTTTCTACGTGAAAGGTCTGAAGTTTTCAAGATCTTTCAAAAGTTCAAGAACCATGTCGAAAGACAAAGTGGCCATTACATCAAAGCTCTTAGAAGTGACAGAGGTAAAGAATATACCTCTAAACAATTCAACAAATTTTGTGAAGATGAAGGAGTAGAGCACCAACTAACAGTGGGCTATGCTCCTGAACAAAATGGAGTCTCTGAGAGAAAAAATAGAACCGTGATGGAGATGGCAAGGTCAATGTTATGTGAAAAACACTTGCCAAAGACTTTTTGGGCAGAAGCTGTATATACAGCAGTCTACTTGCTAAATAGATGTCCAACAAAAGCATTACAAGACAAGACACCAATTGAAGCTTGGAGCAACAAGAAGCCATCAGCAAAGCATCTCAAGGTCTTTGGGAGCATTTGCTATGTTCATATTCCAGCTGTTAAAAGGCACAAGTTGGAAGAAAAATCAGAAGTTGGTATATTCGTCGGCTACAGCTCGCAAGCTAAAGGTTACCGAGTATACAATCCAAAAACGGAGAAGCTCATGATCAGCAGGGATGTTAAGTTCGATGAAGCTGCCTATTGGGATTGGGAAAAGAAGAAGTTATGAAGAACAAATTTGTCCCAACAGAAAAGCAGCAGATTACATCTCCTTTGCATTCAAGGGAAGAAGAATTTGAAGAAGAAACTTCAGAATTTCCAGGTACGCCCTCTATTACTCTTCCATCTAATCAAGAAGAAGATGATGTTCCAGAATCTCCACCTAGAAGAGTAAAAGTCATTGAGGGATATATACGAAACATGCAATTTCATATCTTTAGAACCTGAAAGTTTTGAAGCTGCAGTAAAACAAGAAAATTGGAGAAAAGCCATGGAAGAAGAAATTAAAACAATTGAAAAAATCAAACATGGGAACTTGTAGAGCGCCCACCAAACAAAGAGATAATTGGTGTTAAATGGGTCTATAAGACCAAAGTCAATCCCGATGGCTCAATACAAAAATACAAAGCAAGATTAGTAGCAAAAGGCTACTCACAACAGCCAGGGTTAGACTACAACGAGACCTTTGCACCTGTTGCAAGGCTCGACACGAATAAGGGCTCTTGTAGCTCTTGCAGCTCAAAAGAGATGGAAAATCTATCAACTTGATGTTAAGTCGGCTTTCCTAAATGGTGAACTCGAAGAAGAAATCTATGTGGAGCAACCTCAAGGATTCATAAAGAAAGGAGGAGAAGAAAAAGTGTTCCGGCTGAAGAAAGCTCTATATGGGCTTAAGCAAGCACCACGAGCATGGAACAGTCACATCGATAGATACTTCATCAATGCCGGATTCAGGAGGAGCAAGAGTGAGCCAACTCTCTACACCAAAACTCAAGGTAACTCTATCCTCATCGTCTCTTTATATGTGGATGATCTCATTTATACTGGTGATAATGATGAAATAATTCAAGAGTTCAAACAAGACATGATGAGGACATTTGAGCTGAGTGATCTCGGCCTAATGCATTATTTTCTTGGTATTGAGATACACCAAGAAGCAAAAGGGATTTTCATATGTCAAAAGAAGTATACTGAAAATCTCTTGAAGAAATTCAAAATGAATGGGTGCAAGGCCGTGGCAACTCCACTCATCACTAATGAGAAATTTAGAAAGGAGGATGGCTCTCCGAAAGCGAATGCATCTAGTTATAGAAGTCTCATTGGAAGCTTACTTTATTTGACTACAACTCGACCCGATATTATGTATGCAACAAGCCTTCTATCGAGGTTCATGCATAGTCCAAGTCGGATACATTATGGTGCCGCAAAGAGGATCTTGAGATATCTACAAGGTACCATTAATTATGGTATCTGGTACCAGCCTACTTCAAAGACAAAGCTTGTTGGCTTTGAATCAAAATTGTTTGGCTACACGGACAGTGACTGGGCTGGATCAATGGATGATATGAGAAGTACTTCAGGTTATGCATTCACTATCGGGTCTGGCATATTCTCTTGGTCTTCAAAGAAACAAGAGACAACTGCCTTGTCGTCAGCTGAAGCGGAATACGTTGCAGCAGCAAGCTCAGCATGTCAAGCAATATGGCTAAGAAGAATCTTTGAAGACATGGGAGAGAAACAAGAAAATGCCACAAGAATCTTCAGTGACAACAAATCTGCAATTGCAATGGCGAAGAATCCGGTATGTCATAACAAAACGAAGCATATCAAGATCAAGCATCACTTCTTGAGAGAAGCTTCAACAAACAAAGAAATTGAGCTCCACTACTGCAAGACAGAATTACAGCTAGCCGACATCTTCACTAAGGCACTCGCAAGAACAAGATTTGAAATACTGCGAAGCATGCTTGGAGTAGCACCAATGCGCATTAAGGAGGAGTGTTAAACAGTAATGCGCACTAGTCTCTCTAGACTATATTTAAGATTATCTAGTTTAATCTAGAACTTATCTCTAGTGATCATGTATGGTTGTAGAAAAATCTAGATTAAATGTAATTAAATATAATCTAGTATTGTCTAGAGTGAAGTCATGTCAGTAGAGGTAAACCAATGTCGGTTTACAACTCTATAAATATGTATCAAAGCTTGTATCATGATGTAATCAACTAAGCTATCAATACAAACTCTGTTTTTCTACAACAACTAAATCTCCTCTGTTGCACTGTTGCACACCTCCTCTAATCCAAATCTTCCATTTTCTAAACACTCTTTGGCCTAAACACTAACTACCTTACCTTCTAAAAACCATCATTTATTATCGTCTCCGGTAGGTTTACTGCAACGAAATATGTACCATACATGAATGTCTAACAATGCCGAAACTCCGAAACATATCTAGTTAAACTAGTACTCCCGAAGCGAAATTCGAAATGAACAAACTCACTGGGGGTTTTGGGATCATCATCAGAGACACTGAGCTGTGCATTGCCAGCCACCTTGTAACCCTCGACGGTTCCACAAATCTTCTTATGCGCGCGTCGGTGCCTCGCGCTCGGGTGCGGATTCGGAAACGGCCACCCGCAATTATGACACACATGGACTCCGTGACCCTCTTGCCCTAACAAACACCAATTAGTTAGAAACCAAAAACAAAAGCCCTTGAAAGATTCAGAGAGAGGAAGCGAACCTGAGCTGTGATCTTTGTGGTCCATTGGGAGCTCAAAGTGAGGTAGTAGCGAAGCGTTTTGGAGAATAAAATAGAGCTGAGGGTGATGTGAGCGTGTGAGTGTTGACCACTCTTACCATGTGAGGGTTTTACTCTCTCAAAGCCAAAGAGAGAGAGTAAAAGAAGACTGATCTGACCTAATTTGAGAGTAACGGCGGAAGAGAAAGAATAGAAGAAGCAGGTTTAGCACCTTTTATATGGTGTTTTTCTTTTTTATGGATCGATCTGCCTGCGAAGGCTCAACAAGTTTAGGCTCCACCTAGCCCGCTTAGGCCCAATCCGGATCATAACATAAAATTATATATGGTATTCATCATTATCCGAATCTTGATCAATGCCTCTTGTTCCAAATTCAGTACTTACAGTCTTGAACTGTTAAACTGTAGAAAACCCTAGCCTCCTAAACACGCTAGCTATAAACCAACCCCATGCCTCGTTTATCCCGAAAGCAATTGGAATCCCAGTCCAACTCACGCGCAAAGGCCACGGGTCCAATTTTACCGCTCCAAGTCCACAATTTGTTACAAACCCTAAAAGAATATAATACCGTCACACCCCCTCCCACAATATTCCGGCGAAACAAATAAGCAACACTACTACCTAGCTAGGCTTTCTTGCTTCTCTGAAAGAATGGAAATCAAAGGAAGAAGCACTTGTTTCGCTGAAGATGTAGTGGTTGAAATACTCTCAAGACTACCGGTGAAGTGTTTATGTGTGTTTCAAAGGAGTGGCATGCTCTCATAAATAGCTCTTATTTCACTGCTGTTCATCTCCGACGCTCGGATTCCAATCTCCTTCTCTTCAGCAGAAAGATGGGTGGTAAAGATTCAAATCATTCAATATCATTGCTTCGTGATGAGTCGACACATTTGAGCTTGGATACACCTTTCATAAATCCCAGCATGCCGTGGTTACGTCCTGCGGGATCTAGTAGTGGCTTAGTTTGTCTTAATTTGTTGGGTCTTCGTGTGCGGTCAAATTATATAGTTGTATGGAACCCAGCCACAAAGCAGTTTAGGTTTCTTCCTACGACGGATGAATGGGATGATCATCGTCTACTAGGGTTTGAGTTCTTTCATGACAGTAGAAATTACAAAGTGGTCAACATTCCCAAACCTGGTCGTGACAACACAATTCGAGCTAAAGTCTTCACCAGCAGTACAAAATCTTGGAGAGAAGTAAAAAGCCACTACTACTGTTCATCAGGCGCAATTATCGGGGGTACGTTGTCTTCAATCACCAATGTGGTGCTGTATTCGCCTCTGGGGATAATGAAACAAACATCCCATGTCTTGTCATTCAATTTGCGCGACGAGGTCTTCCATGCGATACCATTACCAGAGAGCAGTATTAGTGGTCAAATTGATCTACTTTCATGGAAAAATTCTTTGCCATTTCTAGGAGGTCCTAAATATAAACCAACTTGTGAGCTTTGGGTGATGACTGAGGAGCCTTCTGCTGGTACTACACAAATCACTTGGGTTAAACAGTTTATACTTGAACCCTCAGCAATGCCGGGATATATAATAGGACCTTGGAAGGATGAATACCTTTTAGGGGATGCTATTTCAGATGATCAGCTGCATTGTTACGATCCTGCGAGCCAGAAATCGACAAGGCTCCCAAAGCATGATCATACACATCGTTTGATTTATGAAAAAGCCATCAACTATGTGGAGACCCTAGTTTCAGTAGACTGAGCCAACCATGCATGAAGTTGTGGTAAAATTCAACTTTTTTTCTTCAGTAAATTACTTATTCCGCTTGTATGATCATATAATATTAGTAATTAATTTCCAAGTGTCCTTCACCAGATCTTTCAATTCATTGAGTTTAACAAAGGTTGAGGAAGAGTTCCTGCCGGCTGCCGTAAACAGAAACGTGGTAGAGTGCAGCATGAATGAGTCAAAAGAAATAATAAGTCACCCCATTTAACAGGGTTTTTTTTTTTCAAACAGCAAAATAAACTTAAACAGCTAGGAGTCCTAATGCTTTAGTGAAACCTTAATTCTTGACACCCTCCCTTAAACTAACTGCTTCAAGCAATTATTTTACTTCTGGTACTTCACACATCCCTCGTATCAACTTCACAACTACTTCATTGGTTAAATCACTCAGAAAATGAAAAGGCACATCAGTGTGCTTAGTGCGACCATGCATCACAGGGTTCTTGAACAATTTGATTGTTGGACTATTGTTGCAGTACACAGTGGTGCTATCCCTTTCTGAATGACTGAGCTTTTCCAGAGTTTTTCTCATCCAAACGGCCTGTCATGCACAAGCAGCTGCAACTACTAATTCAGCTTCAGTTGCAGAAAGAGTGACAATAGGCCGCTTTTTTGAAGACCAATGCACGTACTGATACTCCCAAGTAGGGTCTTAAAACAGCAGGCATTTTCCCCGAATCAAGCCTTTATACCTTTTTGTATTAGGTCATGGTTTGGGAGCTATCATTACAGTAAATTTTCAATGGATCAGTAAGCATTGTGACCAAGAAAAAAAGGAAAGAGTAACAACTTGGTCTAGGTTTTCAAAAGAAAAAAGAAGAGCCATATGATGCAGTTTCAGATATATTTAAGACTATCCTTACATACATAGTTCTAAGTAGTTGTTAGGTGCAAACAGATCAGAGAAGGTACGTAGCATGAAACTTGTTAACAAAGGCTGGATATATTTCATAACATCATTTGATCATAAGCTACCAGATAGCTAGTTTTGATGGCCTTATGTATCAATCTGGATCTTCAGCTTGAAATATGTGAACTTTAAACGTTGGAACTTCACATCCCTGTTTCAGCTTAAACACACAGGCTAGGCATCCCCTACTTTGAGATGATTGTCCTGCCCAAATGGTTTCCAAGATACTCTTCCTTGTTGTCCATCACTATATACATCGACACTGAATGTGGCAGGATTCTGTAGGTTAACACCGCGAAAACCTCTAGCACAAACACATACATTCCTTAGCAAAGGCTCCTTGTAATTTCTACAAACAAAAAAGACAAATTTATATAAACCAGTCCCTGACCCATTGTCCTGAACCTGTTTCATCAAGAATCTATACTGCATACATACTGGGATTGAGTAAATGGTCTAAGTCGATTCTTGCAGGTAAAGAAAGAGTCAACTTTGCAACCTCTTCATCAGTATCACAACCAGAGGTAAAACGTACTTACTAATTTTTCATTCATATACACATATCCTACGATGCCCAAAACATGTAACAGTACATGTTTGATGTCTTCTAAACTGTAAACCTCTTTGTTCATGCTACACACATATACTTAGAAGAACGCATCTCTAGGCTCTAGCAACCACAAAGAACCCGGCCAAGGCATCAAATTTAAATCAACAAATCAACTGTTAGAAGAATGCGAAGTATTTGGCAAAATTTTTTAAGAGATAACACTGATCATAGAACTATGTTATTTGACCATGATATCAAGCTTTTCAAGCTATTAGGCAATTCATCTAGATAGACAAAGCTGTCGGTGTTGCATTAAACAAAACCCTTTCATAGAGTGACCACATATGTAAAGGTTTTGTATGAATAACGAACATATTGCCAATATCTTTAAGAATGTTAACACATATTCTATGCGATGCCTAAAGCAGATAATAGTACATATATATGCCTACTAAATTGTAAACCTCATTATTCATGCTACAGATATATACTTAGAAGACTGTCTCTCAAGTCTCCAGCACCACAAAGAACCCAACCAAGAAATCAACTGTCCGAAGAATGCAGAGTATTTGGCAAAATTTCCAACAAAAGAAAAAGAAAAAACGATTGTCAAGCAAAGCGAATCGATCATTGAGCATACAAGGCATTCTAAAATGTACAAGGAACTCAACTGGTTTTTGAGTATCCAAGGCATTGGAAAACTGAATAATCAACAACTGGTTAGTTGTTTTAACAGAATATACAGAAATAATATTCAAATGCATGAAATGAGGCTAAAAATGATAATTACCTAACCAGCGCTTAATGCAGAGAGTGAGCATTCCTCTTTATTTCAGCTTTGTGAGGCGTTGTGACGATCCCCATTGTAACCACCGATCGAAGCTAGGCTCTCTTCATATTCAATTACGTACTCCCAATTGCCAAGTTTATCAACCTTAGGCTCTTCTTCTCCATCTTCTTGTTTATGAGAGATCCCTACTCCCCTTGACTCATACGATATAGCATTCCTAAATTTCAAGGCAACTGTATAGTTTTCCGTAATCAAAGAGGGGCATCGTTGACCATCTGCGTTGTGGATTTGAAAACCTCAAGGTAAAGAGCTTAGTCCACGACTCACTCACCCCATATTCTCTCATTACCCAAAACTCAATCGAATCACAAACATCCATCGGAGGATAACGCAACACACACAGGCATCGTCCAAGGCATCCTCCAAAGTTATACTTGAGTTCGCTGAGATCCCGGATCCTCTTTGGGCCGAAATCAGGCATCCCAATTTCTCGAAACTCCTCCCTAGCCAAATCAAAAGCAACTATTTCATATCGTAATGACGTCTTTAGCCAATGGAGCGACTCATTGACAAGAGTCCCCTGCTGGTGCCCCATGTAGCAATATCTCGGGGCTTCAATACTTCTCCAAATCCCATCTTTCAATGACATTATCTTGCTGAACCACAATTCCTCTTCTTCCCCCTCATCCCAGGTCTCATCGTCCTCCACCGGAGCATAGCTCAGAATAACTTTATACTCATTTGTCGCTGGTAAATACCCAACACCATAAGCACGTAAATCCAAGTCAAAATCAGTAGAAAAACCTGGGTTAGGCAACTCCTTCACGAATCCAGTCAATGGGTTCCATACATGGACACGGAAACTTTTCGCATGATTCTCATCGACTACAAACACTAGGCCATCGCAGGAGCCCAGTAGTGTGACGAAACGTCGTTTGAAAGGGAAGTTCACCTTTTTAACCGACTTCGTTTCGGAGTCCAGCGATTTCAGCTTACCGGGGTTTCCGTTGCGCGAGTAGGGCAGCAGTCTGCGAGTGAGGGTTTTGTTCCTCCGGAGCTGAGTTGTGAAATGAGGGTCGAATAATATGATGGAATGCCACCGCTTTGAGACGGAGGTGAACTGGACCAAGGATTTCACAGGCAGCCTGGAAATGATATTCACTATAATCTCTTCGGGTAGGTTTGCTTCCCCCATCATTGCTACAAGTAGGGTTTTACTCTCTCAGAGCCAAAGAGAGAGTAAATGAAGACTGGTCTGATCTAATTTGAGAGCAACGGCGGAAGAGAAAGAGGGTCGCACAAGTCCTTCTATGTGTGCTTTCTCCGATCTGTCTGTGAAGGCCCAACAGTTTTACGCTCCTCCTAGCCCACGGGTCCAATTTTACTGCTCCAAGCCCACAATCTGTTGCAAACCCTAAAGCTCCCATATAAATACTTAAATAGGGACTCCGGCAAAACAAATAAGCAACACTACTGCCTAGCTAGGCTTTCTTGCTTCTCTGAAAGAATGAAAATCAAAGGAAGAAGCATTTGTTTTGCTGAAGATATTCTGGTTGAAATACTCTCAAGACTACCGGTGAAGTCTTTACTTAGGTTTGTGTGTTTCAAAGGAGTGGCATGCTCTCATAAAGAGCTCTTATTTCACTGATTCATCTCCAACGCTCGGATTCCAATCTCCTTCTCTTCAGCAGAAAGACAGTTGATAAAAATTCAAATCATATGCCTCCAATATTATTGCTTCGCGATGAGTCGACACATTTGAGCTTGGATTTACCTTTCATGAACTGTCCAAGCAAGCAATGGTTAGATGCTGTGGGATCTGGTAGTGGCTTAGTTTGTCTTAATATGTCGGATCTTCGTGTGCAGTCGAATCATATAGTTGTATGGAACCCAGCCACAAAGAAGTTTAGGTTTCTTCCTAAGACGGATGATCATCATGATCTACTAGGGTTTGAGTTCTTTCATGACAGTAGAGATTACAAAGTGGTCAACATTCTCAAACCTGGTCCTGACAACACAATTCGAGCTAAAGTCTTCACCAGAAGTACAAAATCTTGGAGAGAAGTCAAAAGCCACTACTTCTGTTCATCAGGTGCATTTTTATGTGGAACGTTTTCTTCAATCACCTTGAATGGGGTGCTGTATTCTCCTATATGGATACAGGAACGAAGATCGCATAGATCGCATGTCTTGACAGTCTTGTCATTCAATTTTCACAACGAGGTCTTCAATGTGATACCATTACCAGAAAGCAGTAGAAAAGGTCAAATGAAACTACTTTCATGGAAAAATTCATTGGCATTTCTAGGAGGTCGTCATTGTGAACCACCTCGTGAGCTTTGGGTGATGACTGAGGAGCCTTCTGCTGGTACAAAACAAATCATTTGGGTTAAACAGTTTATACTTGAACCCTCAGCAGTTCCGGGATATATAATTGGATCTTGGAAGGAATACCTTTTCGGGGAAAATAATTCAGATGAGATGCAATGTTACGATCCTGCGAGCCAGAAATCATATGAGATGCAAGACTTCCAAAACATCATGATCATAGATATGGTCTCATTTACGAAAAAGCCATCAACTATGTGGAGACCCTGGTTTCAGTAGACTGAGCCGACCATACATGAAGTTGTGTTAAAATTCAACTTATTTTCTTCAGTAAACTACTTTTTTTTTGTAAAGGATTAGCCGATATTAGCTTCTCGGAGGCAACGATTAGGAAACGAGTCCCACCTTCAATCCCTAAGGAGAAGGGTCTGCCCCACGAAAGTTTATTAATAGACTTGAATTTTATTAAATTTTACTCTCTCAGAGGCTCAGAGCCTAAGAGACTGATCTGATCTAATAGGAGTGTAAAGGAAAATCAGTTTGCTGCTTTTCATTTTTTCTTTATGTGGGCTGGCAAACCACCCTAAACATGACATTGTTGGACATCAATTGCAGTGCTGTGGTGTTATTAGAGAATATAACGACCCGGATCTCTAACTGCATATCATTAAAACTACAACCAGGAATCAAACAAGAAGACTACGTCTGGTCTTGTAGATTAATATCAAAGGAAAATTGAATATCATAAAACTGGAATTTGATCTCATTATCATAAAACTGCACCAACTTCGTCTGGTCTTCACCAGGATAACATCAAGTGATCAAGAGAAGACTCCATCATTAAGCTACCTAACCAAATACTATTCAAATGCATGCACGACATGAGTGTAGGCCGGGAACTACCTATCCAGCATGTATATGCAGTAATGCAGAGAGGGCGAAGATTCCTCTTCATCTCAGCTTTGTGAGCCATTGTGATGAATTTTCAACCCCATTTTGATTAGCCACCAATCGAAACTAGGCTCTCTTCATATTCAATTACGCCATACCAACGACCGCCGTCAAGTATATCAAAACTAGACTCTTCTTCTTGTTGTTTATGAGAGATCCTTATTACCCTTTTCTCATTGCCAGTACATATTGTGGAAACTGTATAGTTCTCCGTAATCAGGACTGGCCACATTTGCAATCTGCCTTGCGGATTTGTAAACCTCAAGTGATAGAGCTTAGTCCACGACTCAGTCACCTGATATTCTCTCATGACCCAAAAATCAAAATCAACCGAATGAGAATATTCATAAGCTGGACAACGCAACAGACACAGGCATCCTCCAAGGCAACCCAAGAACTTGTTTCCATGCTTCCCATCTTGGCGGAAATTAGGCATCTTCATTTTCCGAAACTCCTCCATAGCCAAATCAAAAGCAATTATTTCATCTGTGATTCGCGTCCTTCGCGTCCCAACCCAATGAAGTGCCTCATTGACAAGAGTCCCCCTCCGCTCATAGATGTCACAATCCTCAGGTCCGTCAATACTTCTCCAAATCTGATATTTCAATGAGATCATCTCGCACAACCTTACATCTCCCATCCCCTTCGGATCATAGATCACAAAAACTTTATAGTCATCCGTCGCAGGTAAATATCCAGCACCAAAAGGCCCTAGCCAAAACTTCTTGGAATAATCTGGGAGAGGTAACTCCTTTACGAATCCAGTTGATGGGTTATAGGCGAAGACAACATTGTGATAAGCTATAAATACGAGACCATTGCAGGAGCCGAGTAGGGTGGCTGAATAACCCGGTTGCTGGCGGAAAGAGAAATTCAGGCTTCTAATCGATGACGTTTCCAAGTCCAGCGATTCCAGCCGACGATAGTCTCTACGATCGATTGCGGGCGAGTAGACTAGCACTCTGCGAGTGAGGGTTTTGTTCCTCTGAAACTGATTTGCGAAATGCGTGTCGAATAATATGATAGAACGCCACCGCTTTGAGACGGAGGTGAACCGGAGCAACGATTTCACCGGCAGCCTAGATATTATGTTCTCTATAATCTCCTCCGGTAGGTCTGCTTCCGTCATTGCTGCAACCAAACATGTACTAGCTTAGGGTTTTTTTTTTTTTTTTTAAATTTAGAATGAAACTGGCTAGGGTTTTACTCTCTCACAGCCAAAGAACAGATCTAATATATAGGAGCGTAAACGAAAATGAAACGACGCCGTTTTGGGTTGGCAATAGATGACACCGCCCCGACCGCCCCGACAAGTTTATGGAATAACTTGAGAGAGGTAACTCCTTTACGAATCCAGTTGATGGGTTATAGACGTAGAGAACATTCGCATAAGCTTTAAGTACGAGACCATTGCAGGAGCCGAATAGGAAGGAAAAATAACCCGGTTGCCGGAAAGAGAAATTCAGGCTTCTAAACGACGACGTTTCCAAGTCCAGCGATTTCAGCAGAGGACGGACGTTTCCAGCATATAGTTCGTTGGTGATTTCAGGAGGGTATGAGAAGACCAGCACTCTGCGAGTGAGGGTACTTTTGTTCCTCCGATGCTGATTTGCGAATGTTAGTGTTTTAGTTTATTTGGATTAGTATTGAACAAGTCCTAGTCCTAGTCTACTGAGAGTTTGTTGATTTACCAAGTCATTAGGAATCCCTTATTATTAGGGTTTGTTAGCAGCTAGCCGTTCCAGAATTTGTGCTTAGTTTGTTTTTGTACGCTCTATTTAACAGAGCTTTCATTTCAGTCAATTATATCAATACAGTTCAGCTCCAATACTCTCTATAATTCTCTTGCTTTCTAGTTCTTATACTCTGACGTTGTGGTATCAGAGCCCCTACTGGGCCTGAGGTGAAAAGCAGCAGCTTTGTGTGTGTCTTGCAGCAGTGAGGGTGATGGCAGAGAATGGCTTTGATGGTCATTATGACCATTGGCGTTTATTAATGGAGAATTTCTTGAGGTAGAAGGAGTATTGGAGCCTAATTGAGACAAGCTTCACTGAGCCTGCTGCGGGGGAGGTGACAACTGCAACACAGAGGAAGACATTGGATGAATTGCAGCTGAAAGATCTGAAGGCGAAGAATTATCTCTTTCAGGCGATTGACCGCACGATCTTAGATACAATCCTTCAAAAGGATACTGCGAAGCAAATATGGGATTCCATGAAGAAGAAGTATGAAGGGAACGCGAGGGTGAAACGCTTTCAACTTCAAGCACTTCGCAAAGAGTTTGAGACTCTTGAGATGAAGGTTGGTGAGTCTGTTACAGATTATTTTTCTAGAGTTATGTCAGTAGCGAATAGAATGCGAACTCACGGTCAACAGATGGATGATGCTACTGTGGTGGATAAGATACTTCGATCTTTGACTGAAAAGTTCAACTATATAGCCTGCTCCATTGAAGAGTCGAAGAACATTGATGAGATGTCAGTGGATGAGCTGCAAAGTTCACTGCTGGTTCTTGAGCAAAAACTCAATCGGAGTAGAGGAGAGGAGCCGGCAGCCTTAAAAGCATCAACAAATGGTGGTTTTCCAGCTAGCTAGAGGCAGAGGTAGAGGCGTATGGAGAGGAAGAGGCAGAAGTATGAGATATGGCAGTGGGAGCGGACTCAAGCATGATGATCAATCCCCTGATTTTCATGGCATAGGTGGCAAAGGAGGTTTCAAGCATGAACATCAATCCTCAGGCAGAGGTAGAGGACATTTTGATAAGTCCAAGGTGGAATGCTTCAGATGTCATGGGTTTGGTCACTTTCGGGATGAGTGTAATGCGAAGCTTCACAGGGAGAAACAAAAGACCGTTGAGCAGTCTCATTTTGCGGAGAAAAAGGAAGATGAAGAGGCGACACTATTGATGGCGTTTCTTGAGAAGGAGGAGCCTGAAGCTTATACATGGTACTTAGACTCCGGGTGCAGCAATCATATGTGTGGTAGTAAGTCCTCTTTTTCAGTTATGGATGAAGAATTTCGTACTGTTGTGAGATTTGGTGATAATTCTATTGTCAATGTCATGGGGAAGGGTAATATTCGTATTAGAACTAAAGCTGATCATGTTGAAACAATCTCAAATGTCTATTATGTTCTTGCCTTGAAAAGCAATTTATTGAGTATTGGTCAGCTTCAAGAGAAGGGTTATGTGTCTACAATGAGGGATGGTGCTTGTGAAGTTTATGATCCTCAAAGGGGTCTTATTGCTCATGTGAAGATGACTCCAAACAGGCTGTATCCATTGACAATCAAGAATGCTCATTCCTACAATTTGGCTGAGATAAAAGATTCAACATGGCTGTGGCATTACCACTATGGTCATTTGAATTTTAATGGATTGCAGACACTATATCAGAAGAAGATGGTTACTGGTCTTCCCGAAATCAGTTCTCCTTCCAGCAAGGTGTGTGAAGAGTGTTGTGTTGGCAAGCAGCATCGTGAGTCATTCCAAAAAGGAAAAGCTTGGAGAGCCAGTGCACCACTTGAGCTTGTTCACTCTGACATTTGTGGGCCTATCACTCCGGAATCAAATGGTAAAAAGAGATACTTTATTTCTTTTATTGATGATTACAGCTGGAAAACTTGGGTTTATTTTTTGTTAGAGAAGTCAGAGGCTCTTACTACGTTCAGAAGCTTTAAAGCTTTAGTTGAAAAAGAGGCTGGCAAACCTATTAAGATTTTGCGGACTGACTGCGGTGGAGAATACAACTCACATGAGTTTGTGAGTTTCTATGCGTTGCATGGTATAAGGAAGCAGCTCATTGCAGCTTATACACCGCAGCAAAACGGTGTATGTGAGAGGAAGAATCGTACTATCATTAATATGATACGAAGTATGCTTGCAAGAGGAGGTGTTGAGAAGTCTTTTTGGCCGGAGGCAGTGAACTGGAGTATCCATATATTGAACAGAAGTCCTACTTTTGTTGTTCAAAACATGACTCCTCAGGAGGCATGGCATGGAGGTAAACCTGCAGTCGGTCATTTCAAAATTTTTGGTTGTATTGCTTATGCTCACATTCCAGATCAGAAAAGAAAGAAGCTTGATGACAAGGGTGAAAGGTGCATATTTCTTGGAGTCAGTGAGCAGTCCAAAGCTTACAAGTTGTATAATCCGGTAACTAAGAAGATTGTGATCAGCCGGGATGTGATATTTGATGAGGAAAAGATATGGAAGTGGAGTGATGATGGTTCTTTGAAGCAGCAAATTCCTATGCCTCTTGAAGAAGATGAAATTTAGCAACGTACCTCAGTCACCGCAGCAAGTGCCACCGCAGCAACCTCAGTTATCAATTGTTCCAGTTGTACAAAGTGAAGCTCAGACATCAGATCCTCCCAGTCCTCGTTCTAGAAAGAGGCCAGCATGGATGATTGATTACGAAAGTGGAGGTGAATTCACTTCTAGTTCTGATGGTTCTGATGATGATCAGCTTGCGCATTTGATTTTATTTGCAGACTGTGATCCTCTAACTTTTGAGGATGCGGTGAAAGAGAAGAAGTGGAAGGATGCTATGGATGCTGAGATAATGGCAATAGAGAAGAATGATACTTGGGAGCTTACTGATCTTCCAAAAGGGCAGAAGTCGATTGGAGTGAAATGGGTGTTCAAGACTAAGGTGACTGCAAAGGGAGAAGTGGAGAAGCACAAAGCTCGTATGGTTACAAAGGGATACAAGCAAGAGTTTGGTGTTGATTATAAAGAGATTTTTTGCTCCAGTTGTGAGGCTTGACACAAACAGGTTGGTGATTTCAGTTGCAGCACAAAATGATTGGCCTATATACCAGTTGGATGTTAAATATGCATTTTTACATGGAGAGTTGCAAGAGCAGGTTTATGTTGAGCAACCTACTGGTTATGTGAAAGAAGGGAGTGAGAAGAAGGTGTACAAGCTGAAAAAGGCTCTTTACGGACTAAAACAGGCACCTAGAGTTTGGTATAGTCGTATAGATGCCTACTTTGCTGGTGTTGGGTTCAAGAAGTGTCCATATGAGCATACTCTTTATGTCAAAAACGGAGCTGCATGGATGTATTTGTTTGTGTGCTTGTATGTCGATGATTTGATTTACACCGGCAATGATGAGCAGATGTTTGATGAGCTGCGGAGGTCTATGATGAAGGAGTTTGATATGACAGACTTGGGAATGATGCATTACTTCCTTGGCATTGAAGTAGTTCAGTCAGCTGTTGGGATCTTTATTACACAGAAGAAGTATGCATAGGAGGTACTGGAGAAATTTGAGATGAAAGGCTGCAACTCAGTAGCAACCCCAGCAGAACCGGGTTTGAAGTTGGCTAGTGATCCTAAAGGTAAGAAAGCTGACAGCAGATTTTTCAAGCAGATGGTTGGTAGCTTGATGTACCTCACTGCAACAAGGCCTGATATAATGTTTGCAGTGAGTGTTATTAGCAGGTTTATGGAGCAGCCATCTGAGCAACATGTTCTTGCTGCGAAAAGGGTCATGCGCTACTTGCAAGGCACAATTGATTATGGTGTTTTTATAAGAAGAGAGAGAAGTCGGAGCTTATAGGGTTTACTGATAGTGATTATGCTGGAGATGTGAATGACAGAAAAAGTACTTCTGGTTATGTGTTTATGATGGGTAGTGGAGCTGTTTCTTGGTCATCAAAGAAGCAGCAAGTTGTCTCTTTGTCGACAACGAAGGCTGAGTTTATTGCTGGAGCTGCATGTGCTTGTCAAGCAGTGTGGTTTAAAAGAATACTTGGGGAATTAAATTTTCCTCAGTTGGAGTCTACTGCTGTTTACTGTGATAATAGCTCAGCCATCAAGTTATCGAAGAATCTGGTGTTACATGGGAGAAGCAAACACATTGATGTAAGGTATCATTTTCTTCATGACTTGACAAAAGATGGTGTTATTGAGTTGGTTTATTGTATAAGTGAAGATCAAGTTGCTGATATCCTAACCAAGCCACTCAAGGTTACTACATTCTTGAAGCTGCGGGAACTACTTGGTGTGTGTTCATTGAAGGAAGTTGTCACATCCCAACTCTTAAATTTTTACCTTATTTACTAGCTTGATTATAATAAGAATTTTACTGTATCCGTCAATGAAGTTATAGTTTAATTGGTCCCTCGAGGGGTTTTGGGGGACGATTATTTCAGAGAGTTATTCGTAGGAGAAAAGTATGACGACGGTAAAAATGGTAAAATTTTAGCTAGTAAAAGGTAATTTTTATTCGGATATTATTTTTCGGGGTATTTTATTTTTGGAGTTGGGTTTGTTTTTAAGTGGGTATTAAGTTGGACCGGTTTGAGGGGAGGAGGCCCAAAGCCATTTTCTCCCTTCTCTTCTTTTTTTTTCTTCCCGGTTTTCTCTCTCCCCGAGCTCCTCCCGCTGCCCAGTTTTCCGGCCGTCCTCCCGCCACCGTTCGCTGCCGCACCGGTCCCGTTCGGTCGGCCATTATCCCAGCTACCTCCCTGGACCGGTAGCAGCTTCCCTAGCTCCGCCGTGAAGGAGCACTCTCCCCCGAAAGGTCCGACTGTCCAAAGCTTCACTTCGCCGGAACTCTCTCCTCCGGCCACCAATCCGGGCAAGCTTGGTATGATTTTGAAGGTCTCCAACCCAGCTGCCTTGCCCTAAAAGGGCTCACTCCGGTTCGCTTCAGGTAAGGAGAAATTAGAGGTGGAAGTTCTAGGGTGTTTTAGATGTTTTTGCTCGTTTGACCTAGTTAGGCTTGGATTTTGGGTTTGTGCTAGTTAGGAAAGTTGTAGAGGGAGTGGAGAGAAAGCTACTGTTAAAATTTGGTAGGATTTGGAGGTCGCCGGAATCGGCCTCCGGCCGCCGCTGCTGGCGGAGCTGCCGCCGGCGCCGCCGCTGTGTAGGAGATTTTTGTGGTTTTAAATGTGGATTATTAAGAGGAGTATTTTGATATGAATTATGGAATTTTTGGATGAGTTTTGGATAGGTTTGTGAATTTCTGAAGTTTGGTATTTTTGGCGGTTAATTAAGGTAGAATTCGGCCATTGGATTAAAGTCGTATAATCTGTGAAGATTGTGTTAAGGCTGCCATTATTTTTCTGTGAAGTTTGGAGCATTTTGAATTAGGAATATTGAAGTTAGGCAATGATAAGCGTGGATATGGCTCACGTTTAATTTTTGTCTATGTTGTATATAAATATTTGGATTTTTAGTTGGGAAATTAATTTTATATTTGGAACAGGACGTGAGGAGGCTCGAATTGGAGAGATCTCGGATTGACGTCAGGCTTAGGCCTAAAGTTGTGAGTGGACGTTCGTTTTAAATTATAAGCATGCGGTGATTTCATATTAAATGATTGATTTTATTGAATATCAATTTGTGGAATTGTTTATTTTCGCGAAGTCATTTTCCGAAGTAAATGTTCTTATTTTTAATGGCTATCGTGTTATTTGGAAAGTTGCAAAAAATGAGATTTTCGGTGAATATGTATATGGATATTTATGAGGAGAGTATGTATATAAATGCTAGCTAGCCATATGTGTCTGTCCACCTTAATGGCGTAGCATATAGCCGCATTATGGTGTGACGTGAGCGTTGGACGCGAGCGTAATAGCCCTATATGAGTATCTAATTCATATAAGGGGTATGGACACATATTTATACACCCGTCTGTCCACCTTAATGGCGTAGTGTATCACCGCATTAAGGCGTGACGTGAGCGTTAGACGCAAGCCTAGTAGCCTTGTATGAACTTCTATTTTTCTTATATTTTAATAAGAATTCATACAAAGAGTATGGACGAGTGTAGATACATACATATATATTTGTATTTTAGCCTGAGAGGCTGTATTTTATTAAGTCTTGGAGACTAGCCGGAGCTAGTTGTGTTTTTGCCAGTTTATGAGTTGAGCGTTTTTGAACTGCCGCATGCAGTATATTTTCTATGAAATTAAAATGGGAATGCATAAATATTTTTAATAAATTCATTTGTGTCCACTCACTCTAACGTGTTTTCAAATGTTTTCCCCTGAGCTCTTTGTTTTAAAATGCCCAGTGTGCAGGTTAGCCTAGTTGGGGTCGGGCGTACATAGAGAAGAGGCATAGTCATTAGTATAGCTTCCGCTCATATTTATAACTCTAGTCCATTTCTCCCCTAATAGAGTTGCTCTGAACTAACGAATTGTTTGTTATGGGATTTTATTTAGTTTAATAATTAATTTGGGAGATGTTGTGTTTTGGGGAGCACGAAGGCTCCAGGAGTTTAAGGTTGGAATTGGTTTTTTAGAAGTGTTTGCATGTATTATTAGGAAGGGTTGTCCATTTTCAAGGGAGGTTATGCTGAATTTTCGGTAAACTTTCCTTGGAGGTGGTCCCCGCAGGATTTATTTCGAGTTTCAGGATGAAATTCAGGATGGGTCCTGACAGAAGTCATTAGGAATCCCTTATTATTAGGGTTTGTTAGCAGCTAGCCGTTCCAGAATTTATGTTTAGTTTGTTTTTGTACGCTCTATTTAATAGAGCTTTCTTTTCAGTCAATTATATCAATACAGTTTAGCTCCAATACTCTCTATAATTATCTTGCTTTCTAGTTCTTATACTCTGACAGCGAAATCCTTGTCGAATAATATGATCGAACGCCACCGCTTTGAGACGGCCGGGAATCGGACCAAGGATTTCACCGGCAGCCGAGACATTATATTCACATGCAATAATCTCCTCCGGCAGGTCTGCTTCAGGCCTTCAGCCGTTGCTGCAATGGGTTTTTCTTTTTTTGATATTTTATGTTCTACTACCTTGCTTGTGTTTGGATGAAGCAATTCCAATTTCCACAAAAATTTCAAAGTAATGGGAATTACAATTCCATTATTTAAATTCTATTGACTGAGAATTCTATTGTTTGGATTTCATGATGTAGAATTTTTAAAATTGACAAATGACGCTGCCTATTATTCAAGTAGAGAATTTAAGCTCTCAAATTCTACGATTATTTTTCTGTAAAAATTACAAATTCCACAGGATAATAATCCAAACGGTGAAAAGGGTTAAAAAAATTATAAATTCTTTATTTTTGATTAAATTCCCAAAAATTCACCCCATCAAAACAAACACTAGGTTTTACTACTCAGCCAGAGTGCCAGACAAGCTGATCTAATATAAGAAGCGTACAAGAAAATCAAAACGACGCCGTTGCGGCTTTTAATATCTTTTAAATTTGGGCTTGAGCAAGCCCGGCCCAATAAACGACACCGCCCCCGACCCCAGCGTATAAAACGCCGATTGAAGCCTCTGCGCGCGTTTTGCTCTTTCTGCCTGGAAAAGATGGCTCTTTTCGGATCCGGCATAGCCAGTGAGGTGAGGCTTCATTTCATCTCTGAATTGGTTTTTTATAGAAGATTGATCCTTGAATTTGATGATTGGGTGTAGGTCGGGCTTCGGCTGCTCCTTTGTCCTCTGGGCTCTAACGTTGTGATTCGAACAGCGTGGTAAGACCTGATTCATGTTTCTTTCATCAATGTTGGATTTTGAAAGTGGTTTTTTTGTTGCTTATGTACAAGTTGAGGCTTTTGATTTGGTACAGTTGTTCTGTGGGGATTGTTGTGCCGGTGTACTGTACGTGCAAGGCAATTGAGAGGAAAGATGATCCTGCGCAACAAAAGTGGCTTCTTTATTGGGCAGGTTGGGGTTTGTTATTATTTGTATGATTTTCGAGCGTTATGAGGCAACTAAATTGATTTTATTGTTTTGGTACCTCGACATTAAATGATTGCAGCTTATGGATCTTTCAGCCTTGTGGAGATATTTTCGGATAGGCTTATATCTTGGTAAGGCTCTGGACCTGTTCACTAAAGTAGCGTATCTGTCATGTAGGAAAGTTTCGCTGTTTGATGCTACATAGGACAAGGCTGCTTCAAAATCCATATAGTGTTTGATATGTTGCGTTTATATGTTCTATCTGTGTTGTGTCTTTGGTCCCAGTACATTGTCTTTTGTTATTCATCTTCATTTTTACGAAGACTCCATTATCTTTGATCATTGTTTTTAGTGTTACGATCATTGTCAGTCTCTTTTGGTTATTTGTTATTTTTTCAACATGGATGATATTGTTGAAGCCATGAAGAATATGGTTAGATGTGTCAAACATTATTTTGATGGTTGAAGCACAGATGATTACCTTCTATATGGGCAAAGAAATCGACATCTTTAAGAATTAAATATGGTTAGAAGATTCTATGGATTCAAGGAAAGAGTCTTATATAATGTTATGAAGTAGACGGATATCCTAATCTTTGCTTGGAACTTTTGATTATGTGCAGGTGCCCATATTACTATCACATGAAGTTCGCCTTTCTTGTTTGGCTCCAACTTCCATCTGCTGATGTAAGATAAGTTTGCTACTTTTTGGTTTGTTTCCATCAGTATATATTGAAGAAGAATGACAATGGTACCTTGAATCGGTTTCACAGCCTATCTTCTCTTTCCGTTATCTTGAGTTTGTTTTGGTCATGTCATTGTAACTACCCTCCTTATTTTCAAAACCATTTATTTTCCTCCATTTTATGGGAAAACTTTGCTAACACTGAGTAATCTGAATTTAGTATTATTCTTTGTTTTGTTCAGTTGTCATGGAAGTTTCTGTTAGTGAAATATAAATGTCATTATATCTTGATACTTAGAAACAAATTTATATCGTACGAGTGTTTATTGGTGTCTTATCATCTCGTCTTATGACTGCATTCTGGACTGTGTTTACTTTTTAGCATTTCATATCCAACTCTCTTTATGTGCTCAGGTCTATACATGTGAGCAACTTGAGTTGTAATTAAATGATTGTGTTCTTCTATCAAAAATATCTAACTGCCTGCTTCCATCTAGGGGGCAAAGCAGTTGTACATGAACCACCTACGCCCGTTCTTTTTGAAGAACCAAACGAAAATTGATCGAATTTTGGGCCTTACATATGGTGAATTGGTACGCCCTCCGTCTGCAATTAGTCTTCAGTAGTATGTACCCTGGAAATTTGTTGGCCTGGGTCAAATTCTACTTTCTTCGCAAGTGCTTCCTTGTTTTTCATTGTGCGTGCGTATAGAACTAAAATGTTTGTTCGTAAAGGTATTCTGGTTTCTTCATTGCAGCTCAAACTCATTAGTGCACACCAAGGAGAGATCCAGTATGCTAGGGCTATGTTCCTGAAAGTTTTTGGTTCAGGTGAGAACATTGGTCAAACACTCCATCACACACATTTTGTCAGTGACGTACAGCAGGGGTTGGTAGTTACAGCTTCAAAGGGATCTAGTAAAGTGGGGCATGAACACTTGTTACTGAGGCTGGTAGTGACTGCTTGCTTGTTAGAGCTTTACATTGTTTTTGTTAACTGATGATCAATTTGTGTCCTCCTTAACAGATCAAATGCCGAGGGGCAGGGCTAATACAGATCTGCCACAAGACAATGCAATTGAAGGGGAGCCTAGACCAACCACAGAGTCTGACTCTGGTCTAGATGATTAGTTCTCCATAAAAAGTCCAATGTGCATAGTTTGAACTCTTTTTCTTCCTCTTGTAAGGGTAAAAAAGAAGAGATGAGAGAACTATTCCCTGCTCTCTTGTGATAAAGTAGCAGTAGATTGGTCGTCTTATTTTAGTTAGTATTTTGCTGTGGTACAACTGGGTTTTTATTTTGTGTTCTAGTGGCGAATTGCTGAGGTTCGTTGAGAAAATATTGTATTCAAGTTATTATGGTGAGGTAGGCACTTTCAGCCTCTCTTGCTTACGAAATAGTTTGTCCTCTTCTATCTTCCTTTTCTTTGTCTGCCATAATCGTTGCACCTTGTGGGTGATGCTTTATCCGTTCTGCTCATCTCTCTATCTCTGGAATCTGGTAAATTGATTGGGATAATTTGGGCGTAGTGTTTTTTTCTTTTTTGGTCTGAATTTTGGGCGTAGTTTAAAGTCGTTACTAATTGATATACTTAAGGATGAATTAAACAGTGTGATAAAAAGAACTAAACGAGCAAGATGCAAAGATTGACCTCAGCTTACATTGTAATGTAACCCTGACCAACTAAATACTTCTGGTTAGAATCAAAGACGCAAAGATCATGTGTTTTCCAGATTGGTTTCATCATTCCATCGCATGTGTGAAGCTTTAAAATAGAGCAGGGCAAGTAACCGAGAAGCATCGTCAAATAATTATACAACACTGAATGGAACAAGATCAAGATGGGAGTTATCTATTATATACTCTTTTCCAATGATACAACAATCGCCATGGTTGCTCCATCAAGGACCCAACTCAGTTAACAGTTCATAAATAAACGATACAGTTACAGAGTAGGGTTAAGCGTATAAATTAGTATAAGAAAAACAAATGTTCTACACTCAGGCTAAAGTGAGGGTCATCGTTTCGGAGCTCGATAAAATTCTGTTGCTACAAAGAGAGACCAGTGCCATCTCAACTGTTACCTTCACCACCATGAGATTGATGTTCAATGTTCGCTACTAAATCTGGTCCACACAATCGTGTCAACTCTTCCTGTATAGCAACAAAAATCGTACAGTCACAAAATAGACTTCATCCTAAGAACATTTAAACAAATCGGGAAACATGAAATTTCTTCTGAGGTATGCTAGCACCACTTGACAAGAAGCAAGTATTACTAACATGCCATATACAAGTAAAATTATAACAAATTGCAATGATCATTGAAATAACCTTTATAGAAGTATTTTCAGACGCAAGCTTCTCGCACTCCTGGGAGAGTCTCTGCAGCTCATCTTTAAGGCCGTGATTCTCATTTGTCAGTCCATGTACACTCTTTTGTAGCTCTTCACACTCCGCCTGGAAAAACGTAAGAAAAGGAACGCCGTATCAGGATCCATTAGTTTAGATATAACATTTAATTACTTCAACCAACACTAGTTATGTTTTTTCCTCCCACATCCAAGCTCAGGTGCAACCAAATTAGATGATAACTTTCTTGTGGTCATATCCGCAATAATTAAATCTCTGACTTATCCCCCAATACTAGTCTAATTCCCATCCTCCCACACTACATATTGAACAAAGGAAGCTCCTGTCAACAGGTGTGTAAAAGTGCTTCTTTACCTGTTTCCTCAATCTTGACCTCCTAGCAGACTCCCTATTTGACTGCTTCCTTTTCTGTCTTTTCAGTTCCCGTTCATCCTGTCAAAATCATGAAGGACAGATTAAAAGCATTAAATGGAGATACAGTCATACAACTAATATGAAAAGGACAATACGATTTTTTCAGGGAAAAGGATCTCGGAAGTTCTTCAAGACTAGACAGTTCCAAGGCATAATTAGGAAGACACAAAATAAGGAAATTTAATATGAACACAAACAATGTATTAAATTCACTTTTTAACTTTCAATAATCATTTCACTATGATCCAAGTTATTAACCTACTAATAAATTGCTCTAATATTACTACTATATTTGAAATAAAGACACATACGGATTGAAATACAGCATAACAAGAGAAAAGTATGTACTAAAAATATAGCAATTTAAAACATGAGTAAGATATTCTGCCAAAAAGAAAAAAATATATATATATATGAAAAAATTAGCACCTGAATCCAATGGTCACCACCGACAGCTGATGGGGCTCCAGATTGATTTCCTCTCATTTTTGCAGTTCCGGCACCAGCAGGGGATGGATTCCACAAGTCCATTCCCATATTCAGACTTGTTGCAGGCATAGAAACTACAGGCTTCCCAGGCACTGAACCCGTGTTATTTTGTGCATTCGCTCCTGAAAAATGAGAGAAAACCATTTTGAGGCAAGTACCATTTACCAAGGTCTACGTATACAATATATCCTAAAAAGGACATGTATGTTAAAACATGATCATTATAGCAGACCAAAATAAAGAAATTAAAGCACTCAATTATCATACCATCTGCAAGCATCTTGTCAAAGCTTCCCTTCTTGTTTGCACCATACTCCTACGATATTACAACCGTGTTATCATTAGAAAAAGTTCATACCGAAAGTAATTTATCATGCCCGGTTGTCTAAAATCAAAAGCACAATATATACTGTCGCAGCTGGTATTTGCAGATAACTAGCTACCATAACTTAACTAGCCATTTAAGAAAGGAAGTACCGAAGTACATGTTGGAGTATCAACTGCAGGGCATACACATACCTGGTGGTTACCATTCTCCTCACTTCCATCTGATGAACCCTCGCTACCACTTTCAGCACTGTTAGTGAGACATTTGCAGTCAGACGGGGCACATTATCGACAAGAGATCTTTAACCAATGTAGAATTGTAAAGACTGACGCGCAATCTAATGTTTATGAAAAGGCAGAATACAATGCAAAGACCACTGACCTTTGTGACGCACCATCATTTCCGGAACCAGAAGTTGCTTTTCCACCATCCCCAGCCTTCCCACTAACCAATCCTGCAGCTCCCTTAGGTTTTTTGGCTGAAGCTCGCTCTTTCCCATCTGTGCTCTTCCCTTCCGACTCTGGATTTGTTGGCGGTACCGAGGCAGGAGTCTAACGAAAGTGGACGAAACCAATTAGTTGATCAATTTGAAACCTTCCTAATATGATACAAACCCCCTTCTATTTATGATGCAAGGGTAAATAATCACATCAGAGGAAGAACATCATACCGTGACCATACCCGGATGAGCATATACTCCACCTGGAGGATATATGGCAGGGTACGGAACAGGAGTTCCATAAGGCGGCATCATAGGATGCTGCAAAGAAGCAAGCAACAATAGTGAACATTTAATGATTTACAAACCACCTTCCTCATGAGTAACAGTAATAAAATGACTGCACTTCTCTACTATAGAACAAGTAAATGAACTCACCTGGGCTCCCCACATATAGGGATGTGGTGCCGGCGAACCAACAGAGGATGCGAAAAAGGGCGGTGGAGCAGCTCCTGCACCATAATAAGCCTGAACAACAACAAAATGAGCAGTGAGCAATTAAACTAATCCGCCACGACATCAAATTTATCTACCTCCTCACTTCACAAAAAATTACATATCGATCCAGAATGTGTTTTGGTCATGAACCTGCATAGAGCTGGACCAATCAGGGTACGAAGGCTGTGTCGGTATTTCCTGCACAATTCAAGCAACCACATGATTAAAACTCCGAAAGCCAAATCTCAAACTATGTATGAGGAGAAGGCAAAGCCATACCTGAGCAGTTGAAGCTTGTTTGGAAGGCTTAGAGGGTGTGCCCTCTTCCCCTGTCCCCATTTCAATTGTCTCAGCAAACACTCCTCTACTTCCAAATCAACCAGATCACGCTTCTCCCCAAAAGATCTCTATTAAGCACCTGAAAAATAACCAAAATTTTCAGTCCTAAATCCAACAAAAACAAATTACCTCACTGATTAGGCCAAAGCAAAAATCATTACTGTACCCAAAATCAAATTTGGATGCTCCTATTGAAGACCTCCCACACATTACATTGAGCCCCAAAAACGGAAACAGGTGGGAAAAGACAGAAAAATCCCTTTCAAATCTGCTCAAACTCAAAACTTTACCAACCGGTCTGATTCAATTCAACCCCTCCCTTATCCCAAACCACAACTATTTTTCCGAAACAAAAATTAAGAACACAGATCAACCGCGCAGTAACACTGAACAAATTCAAATTAGGGAAAGTAAATGATGTAAATTATAAAAGGAAATCAACGAGAATCAAGGAGGAGATGGAAGAGAGAGAAACAAGAGGAGACCTGCTTTCATGGAGTTTTAGGAGAGTGAGGTGGAAGTCCAGGTGGAACCACTTTAAAATTACACACCACGAATCAACGGCTAAGAATTTTAGGGTTTTATTTCCCCAAATACAAAACAAAGAGAGAAAGAGAGGAAGTGAGAAGCTGGAGAAGCTTCCCTAGGTGGCCGTGTCCGTTTCTTCTGAGCTTCTCTGTCGTTGTTTGAGATGGGCTGGGTCTTCTTCTCTCTCTCTCTATGAGTCTCTCTGAGTGGATATGGTGGTGGGGAGGGATCGTGTGCGGCGGCGGTGCACCGGAGGGAGGCTAGGATTTTTAGGACGACACGTGCGAGGAAGAGAGTGTCCAGCTGTCCACGTTTCACTGGATTGGATCGTGACGAAGCTGAAACCCACGATGACTCACCCTGACAGCTACTCCCTCTCCCTCGCTATTTAATATTTGGTCATCTTCTTTACTTGCCTCCGGCGACTTTTTCCTGCTGTTTCTACTGGCCGCCAGTGGTGTTACGCCACGTTAGGGTGGAATATTTATAGAAAAATACTAAAGGGACCCCACGTCCTGTCATTTTACACTTTATAGCTAATCACTAAATCCAGAGACTAATTACCTAATTAATGAGGATGATTTTTATCTTCTTTTTTTTCTTTTTTTTAAAGTGTATTTATTATGTGGAACCATATTAATGTTATGTCGAAAGTTATAAACGTATCAGTTAAGCGTTAAGTTCGATTGTTTGATTAGGTATTTAACGACTCTCGGTGTGTTGAATATGAATGTAAAACAAACCGTAATACCGACAATACCGTGTTAGAGGAAAATAACGAAACAATAAAATGAATATTTTTAACAAAGAGAGAAATTAAAGGTTAACAAGAAAATCTTATGACTTGCTAGAAGGAATAGTCTAGCTTGGACAGAATTTATAGAATTAAAGTATCATCATGTAACATCAATTATGGACACTGAATACATAATGATTAATGAGTGTGATTTTTATCATTTTGAACCATATTAGAATGTTCTGTCAAACGTTATAAACTATCAACTATTGTTAGACGGTTATGTAATAACTCAATACAGAAAAAATGACGAAAAATTAGCGGATTAACAATAATAAAATAATCTCCTCTAAAGCGATAAACTTTTGAGAAATGGAAAATGATAGGATAACAAGGAAATTTTGTGACTTGCTAGATGGAGTAGTCAGTATAACCTACTAGTCCTCCTTGACCAGAGGAGTAGTCAGTATTCTAGCTTGAAGCCTTGAACAGAATTTATAAAATACAGTAAAGTCGTTAGTAGCATCCAGTACCATCAGTGGGTTTCAAGTATAAAATGAAAGAGATAAAACTGGGTCTCTATGCAGCAAACCAGCAACCTATTATATACTAGGGCTGGGCACTTAGTACTGGAATCCCGATCCCGTACTGGTTCCGTCCCGAAAGTTAGCGGGACGGGACGAGATAGGTTTTGAAAATAGCAATCTCGTCCCGTCCCGTCCCGTTTTAACATTACCATAACGGGACGGGACGGGACGGGACTATCCCGAAAAATCCCGTCCAGTCCCGTAATATTAGAATACTTGATTTTATTCATTTTATACTTGATTTTTTAGGTTGCATGGTGTTATAATGCACTCAACCACACTTAATTTGGTCTAAAATAATACTTTTAATTTCATTCATGTTCTTTTTTTTTGCTCGTGTGATTTTGGATATTTTTAGTTGTTGTTTGAGGGTTAATTTTTAATGTGGGATATTTAGTACTTTTAAAGTGGGATGTAATTTAGCACCTATGCACCTATGTTCTTGTTGATTTTAGTACTTCTAATTTCATCAATGTTCTTTTTTTTGTTTATGTGTTTTTGGATATTTTTTTTTCCATTAATTTCATTAATGTTGTTCCAAACAACATAAAAATGTCGAAAATTTCATACACTGATCAATTGTGGTGGAGCATTTGAATGCTTGGAGTTTCTCAACCCATTTTTCCACATGTGGTGGTGTTTGATAATCAATTAATTTGTTCTTGAAAAAAAAAAAAAAATTTAGTCGGGATCCCGATCCCGATCGGGATTGGGACGTACGGGACAGATTTTTAAAAACACATTCCCGTCCCGTCCCGTGCCCAGCCCTACTATATACAACAAAATCCCAACAGCATTTCTGTCTTTATAGAGAACAATTGCGCTACTAATAGAATCTGACCCCTGCTATGAAAATGTTAAGAAAACAAAAACCCAATTGGAAAAAACAAGATTTTCATTTCTTTCTTTGTTTCTGAATACATTTCATTCTGAAAGAAATCTGAACAAAAGATATGCCAGTTCAGCTACGAACCCATGGCTACGATCTTTGTCCAGATAAAATAGTTCTAAGAAACTGTGTATGAATGTTCTCTTGCACATATTTAACATGCTATGTTGTCATACTGTCAATCTCCAGCTCCACACATTGAGGCAAGAATTCATTTCCATTCGTTGAATGGTTTTGATTGACAACCAGACACCATAACATGTTAAACCATTTAGCAAGAGAACATTTTCCTAAATCTATGCTCTGTGTATACAACAACAAAAACTAAGACAACAGCCGATGCAACATCCTACATGAATTCCTAGACTAGGCATAAAGCTCCTCAGCCAAACAAAACTCACCATGTCATTTGGTCAATGAGCTAAGCAAGAGAAACAGAACCAACTAGATGACCAACTCTTCTTGCGCCTTTTAACCCATTTCTCTTCTTCAAGTTTCTCATTCACATGTGGTTTGGAGGTACTCAGCGATTCTTCTTCCTTAATGCTCTTCTCATTATGTTCCTCAATGTTCCTCTCATTACTTTCAGTCTCAATGGCCTTAGGAGGAGGTTTGGTCTCCTTTAAGCAATGTTCCTGGTAGAATTTGGAGAGAAAATCTGTGACTTCCATAAATTCTGGTCGGTCCTTGGGGTCCTCTGCCCAGCAGGACTTCAGCAGAGGGGTAATCTCCTTGGGGATGTCCTCCAGGTTAGGTCTTACATTCTGCAATGCAAGAGCTACAATGATTCTAGTATTTTAACGAAGTCTAGCTAATAATAAGTATCTGTTTTATTTTTATTTTTATTTAAATTTTTATACCCTTAGTGACTTAGGGAGATCACACAAGTTTTCTTAGCAAATAGGGAACTTCAAAATGATCAGCACCAGTGCACAAGAGTCTATTAAATATCGGAATAATAAGTTTAATGTTTCAAAGGCACTCACAGAACTTACATTAGCTGTAGCATAGGCCACCATTATGTTATTTCTTCCCTTGAATGGAGTTTTGTTCGTGAGCAGCTCCCACAGAACTATTGAGAAGCTGTACACGTCAGCCTTGTGGTCATACTCTTTCATTGCACCTTTCGGAACTGGTTCTATGCTGAATAACTAATTCAGAAGAAAGAAAAATCTTGATTATGCAACTTTCTTGCTGAACAGTTGTTTCAATAATTAAGGCAACAAATAAAAATGGTTCACCTCAGGAGCCATCCACCGGTATGTTCCAGCCTCACTAGTCATTGCACCTTCTATCTGCTCTCTAGCAAGCCCAAAGTCAGCCAGCTTCACTTGCTTCTTGTTTTCTGAAAGAAGTAGATTGCCTGGGGAAAACAAATAGGAGACTATCTGTTAGGAATGTGTTTCTGTTATAATTCTCAGGTGAGCATGCAAAATCAAAGGAAAAGAAAATGAATTACTACTCGCAATCTGGAAAATTTTGGACGCCAATCCAATACTAAACTTGGCAATTAGAATGAGGATATGGCACCAATCCAAAATAAAATCATGACCAGTGCCCCATGTCCATAAACCAAACTGCTACAATGAAAAAGAAAAGAAATGTAAGAAAGAAAACTTACTTGGCTTCAAGTCACGGTGTATGATGCCATTTGCATGCAAGTATTCCATAGCTCGACATATATCCAAAGCAAAACTTATTGAAAGCTTCAAGTCCAGAACTACAGGGCGGGTGCCCCACAAGTACTTCTGAATTGTACCACCTCTCATAAGCTCAGTAACTATCATCATAATTGGTTCCACAGATGCACCGATAAACTGTTATAGGACAAGGACTAATCTAGTCATACGTAGTATGGACTATGGACTCTTGGATTATAAAACAAACTTAAAAAAAAAAAATAAAAAAATAAAAAAAAGAAAGTATAATAACCTGAGGTATTCAGGGTTTATTAAGTGATCTCACTATATATTAAGAAGGTGAAGGACTGCAGTGCTGAATGATTTGGAAGCCAAGAAGGACTGAGATTTATTTCTTAATATGTAGCTTCTGAATTGCTCCCGCCAGTGCTTTATCAGTTCATAAAGTATCAGATCTAAAGTAAGTCATTCTTCTACTATGTAACCGGAGCTTTGTTCAGTTGCTCCAAAAAATACTTCATTCGCAATGTTATTATAATAACCAAAGGTTTCATAAATGCTTATATCACAATCAGTAAATTAATAAATTAAGAGTGAGAAACAATTAGTCAAGGCAAGAATATTCCAAAACCCCACAAATTTAGTTATTTGGACATCCAATTTACAGAGGCTAACAGCAACAGGGCAGTGAATAACCTATTGAGGGATAGACATACAGGTGACTGGGGAGGAAATCTCATGTTCTCATCTTGCCTAAATTTAAAAAGAAGAAAGACATTTCTTGAAACAAACAGCATTTGTGTAAGGTTAACTTCCAATCCCTGAGACTGGGAAATTGGAACCGTATACCAGAAAGTAACAGGATTTCGAAGAAACAAGGATGAACATACAAATTTTCCCAAAAGTATAACATAAAAATGATGACATACAATATATCCAAATCTTGATGGACTTTCATAGGTACTAGCCTAAAAAGGAACAAAATATGAGGAAATGTATCTTACCTTCACAATGTTGTCATGTTTCGCCTTTGACAGTAAAGTCACCTCCCTCTGAAACTTTTCCTTGCGTTCAGGATTGATTAAACCTGTTTCGTCTGGCTGTATGATTTTCACGGCGACAGGCTTGGAATTGTACCTGGATACACAACTGGAAAGCTTCAATACTCAACAATCCAGGACATATAATGCCTCAGTTGCATTACAGGAAAAGAGATTTATGAATACACCAAAAATTTATTTATACGAAACATAAGATCACTTTATTAGTTCTTGGATTCAAACAAAATGCTGTCTCATGATAGTAGGTATTATTTAGCATATGAAGCAGGACCCTCAATCATTATGTTTTCCCTATTACACAGTTGGGAGTCCTCCCCAAACAGCCCCTCAAAATTATCACCCCCTTCCCCCCATCCCACCAGGCCACTGAAATATCAAAAGAACACACATAATAATGGACAGAGTTTCCCAATCATAAAAGGATATTCATCTACCAGATGTAACCATTGGTTTCCTATTTAGAACCTACTTAACATTATTACATAACGTTCCTTCAAGTTTTTTGCTAGGCCATTAATACGATGGCCAGAATAGGTAAACAAAATCCGGTCACGTGCACTATATAACACATGACAACAGATACATACACTACGTGCTGCTAATAATCGTGTATCATTTCATTGCATGATCACATTCTTGTAAACATTCTAATGCCTGGGAGACTAGGATGATCAACCCACAAAAACATCTGATCTTCAGATGCAGATTTACAGAAAATAAAATAATAAGGGAGGTGGAGGAACTAAAAGAACAAAACCTACATAAGTTTTGCCTGCAGGGGTCTGATTGCAGAAAAGACTTGGCTTTGGCTACTCTAATAAAATTTTGGTCCCTCCTATACTAAGAGATTTTATGCAGAGAATCCCTGCCCATTATTGGACGGACACTGACAATTAAACGGATGTATTAAAAGTTAAATTTTTGACCCCTCCTGAGCTACATTATGATTTGCAGAAAACCCTTGCCCACTATTGGAGAACCAAGCTTTTGACAGATTCTGTAATAAATGGATGAAGACCAAAATCTTAAATCTCTTACTGTTGAGCTTTCACCTAATTCTCTGTGATGTAGTGAGAAAAAATCATCTTCCAAATGCTGTATCTCCTAGAATAAACTGTAAACCAAAACATCATAACAACCGATATAACACCACTTCCAAGAACACACATCCACAAACTGATCCAAAGTTACACTAGGAGTCTAGGACCTTCTAATTCATACTTAATCAAGAATTAAAGGAAACCAATTTGATGAACAGTACAATACCAAAACAGAATTTCAATACTACTTTACTCCAATAGTCATATAATTCACAAATGTCAGACTGCTCTGTTCACTTTCTTGGCATAAAACAATAGAAAAACAGCAGAAAGCAAAGAACTTTGTTCTCAGAAATACTCAGCTCAAAAAGAGTTCATCAAACAGTAAAAGTAAATCCCAGAACAGTACACCACTAAAGTTTTTTCACCAACCAAAGGAAACAAGAACCCAGAAATCATCAAAACCCTTGAAAAGGGTTTATCTTTACCAAACCCAGAATTCCCAACTCAAACACCAAAAACCAAAACACCAAACCAAGCCAAGAACTAAACCAATCAAACAAACCCAAAAAGAAGCAAAATTCAAGAACATGCAGACAATGTGATCAACCTAATCAAGAAAGCCACAACCAAGAATTAAGAACAAAGAAGCAAAGAGAGAATGTTAAAGGGGGACCCACAATCCTTCATAGACAATCGACTGCGGCCCTTCTCCGAGCACCTGACCAATCACAACACAGCTTGCGTCGATGAGCAGACTCTGGTCCAAATTGAACACAAAGTTGCTGCCTTTAGCTGAAAGAACACAACCCTCATCGTCTTTTCCGGCGTTGTTCTCGGGGAAGTAGTCGAAGAGGTCGTTATCGGTGACAGTGAAGACGCCTGAACCCGCCATTGCTGGAGCTTGCAATGCACACACAGACGGGTCTCCACAAAAAATGGGTTTAGAGTGAGAGAGAGAGAGAGAGAGAGAGAGAGAGAGAGAGAGAGAGTGAAGTGAAGATTTTGGACTCTTGGGACTTATTTATAGCGCAATATAAAATTATACATCAGGGGATTTTCTTTTGGGGTGTGCAAATTTGGTGTGTGTGGGTTTAAAAAGAAAGATTGAGGGGTCCCTGTGCAAGAAACGCGAGGGAAACTTAGGAAACTTTTGAGTGCATTTTTGGGAAAACTTAATATACTAGCTCATCAATCATTAAGGCTTTGGGGGGTTGAGAGAGAGATAGGCTGCGGTGGAGGTATACATGGAATTTGAGCCAGAGGTTTGAGGTTTTACAGAGTGGAGCTGAGGAGGTTGAGGTGGGATAAGTTTTTGGTGGATAAAACTTTGAGGGGAAGATAAAACTTATATGGAAATCTTGGAAGGATAATGGAAGGTTTTGGGTTGGACAAACCCCACGCATTTAATTATAGACAGCACAATTATTCTCATAGATATAATGCATCTGTTATACTTAATACAATGTATCTATTTATAAATTTTTTAATAATTTTGTTATCTGCATAATTGATACATCTTTTAATTCTTTCAGATACGCATGCAAACGTTACGATACTGTCATTTAAAGCTGAGTTCCACGTAAGTGACATGTAGTAGAGTACAATCTTCTTTGCATGCGATAATGTAGCACGCTTTCCAAAGTTTACATTCTCGTCGTGAATTTATTTTCTTGTGATTTTATGTTTTTGTTTCTTTTGTTCACTTAATATAATGTTGAGTTCCACGTAAATGACATGCAATAGAAGTTCGAACTCTTTATGTTTGAACATGTACGTAGCGCTATTAATTCACTGTTTACATTCTTGTTTTAGATTAGTCTCTTCATAATTATTATGTTTTTGTTTCCTCGTTGTTTACAGTTTTACTTAATTCACTGTTTACATTCTCGTTTTAGATTAGTCATGTTTCTTTATTGTTTACAATTTTATGATTTTTTTTCATATGAGTCTGAGTACGTTCCACGTATATGACATGCGAGATACATTCTAATTATTAATCTGATAATTCTTCTGTAGTGATTTTTAATGTTCACACTCTCCGTTGCGGATACATACATGCTAAATGGTTTGTTTTCTTCTTTACTTATCACTCAAAGTGAGCAACTACTTATACAGATGTAACACTTAGCCAATTTGCTAATGTGACACGCTTCAATTATGCATTACGGCTTAGTGTCTAGTCACTTTGATAGCTTCATGATTCAAACCTAAGTCGGGAAACACAGTACAACTAGACACCAGCCGATAGGCCACTTAAAAAAGGGTCCTTACTAAGATTTCTAACTAATATTTCTATAATATAGGGTAGGCTGTAGGGACTGCCTTTGCCATTTGAGCTACGTTTAGTCGTTTACATGCCGGAAAGAGAATCCAACTACTTGACGGGTAAATAAAATACAGGCCTAATTTGGAAACCCCAACTCACTAGTGAATATGAGGCCCAAATCAGTGTGTTTAGCCCTTTAGGTTTGCACAAAACGTGCGAAACTGCAAACCGGAGTGTAGAATCGCCAATGGAGTCTTGGTGAGTCTTATTCTGGCGTTTCAGGCATCTTATATTGGAGGTATGTGGTTCTTGCCTTCTTGGCTCGTTAGTTGGAATTTCTTTTAAATATTCTGGGATTTTATTGAATTAGATAACTTCAGGTTGTGGTTTATTTTCTTTACACTTCTCTCTAGGTGTTTGTGAACTGCATCTTAGAAACTGTAGTTTCTATTTTCTAATGATCTCAAAGCATATATAGCTTTCATCAATCACATACGAAATTGGTTTTTCACGTCTGATGGAGCTTGCCTTCTCAATACATTTGTCAATTGTGAACGGTGATCAGAATCTACTTGGGGTATGAAAGTGAAGTGCAGAAGGAAAGAATACCAAATACCAGCGTAAATATCCCCATTACGTTAACCACAGAACAAACTGTATCAAATTATCGATGAAATTAAATTTCAATGTTGGGAACTAAGTAACTTCTCGAACTAATATTACAAATAGATAGAGCATCATCAACTTCCTCTGACAATTACAACCAATACACAAGACAAAGCTAGATATTGACTAGTCCAAACCTTAGAACAATCATACTGCAGAACCGGCCTGATGCCATTCAACTAAACGTGCAATGCTCGAGGGAAATAGTAGAAAAGATATATGTTGTTTTCGTTGTTGATCTGGCCTACAAGCTCTTAACTGGAAAATGATGTCACAGCGGCCTCAACAGTGGTCGCTTGTCCTCCTCGTGTAGTTGCTCCTCCTCCTGCTTGTGTTGTTGCACTTGCACCTTCTACTCCTCTTAGGTTCGGAGCTTTCACCTTGATGAATTCAAGATCAAATGATGATCTTTCTTTGGGTTTGCCTTCGCCAGGAAGTGGAAGAAATAATGTACCTAGATCCTGAAGAATTGTATGATCAATATACTCGACTAGATACTCTTGGGAAATGGATGGAAGTTGTTTAAATGAATCTGTGAATCTTCTGAGTCTGAAACACTCATTGCTCTCATTAGAATGTTTTTCAGCAATGTCATCTGAAAGTAGTAACTGAATGGGGTTTCTAGGATCGTTGGCACAACGTGCTTTAAACCAGATGATTGACACACCAAAGAGAAACTCAGCATAACGTGAGTGCTTGTTGATTTCTTGTGCTATTTCTGTTTCATGATCAGATGTCTGCTGCAGCATACCATCTATATCCCACTTCTCAGCTTCACTGCGGATGAAGAGATCTTTAAGGGAAGGATTCGCACCACAGAGCTTTATGAATCTTCTGAGTCTGAAGTCCTCCTCACTTTCCTCAGAGAACCTTTTGATTATGACATCTTTGGTAGCTTCCTTGTCGTACTCCCATAACCGTTCAGACAAAGTTTCCATAATTTCTTGTTGATCACTGGAGCCTACTTCCCTGAACAACAGAATCGACTCACACAAGCGTCTTTCATAGAAGAACTTTTTCTTAAGACTTCCATAAAAGCTAAACCGGTCGCTACAGAAACTATTCATATTATCTTGTTGATCTCTGTAGGATAGTAGACTGAAACCAAAAGTCGACAGCTGCGGACGTAATTCATAAGCACTTGCACGACCTTGCGGCTCAAGGAGCAGTCTGCCAGGAAGATATGTCCACCGACGTAGTGCCTCTTCAGCATTGTCGATGAAATGTACTTGGATATGAAAGTCGACTACATTCTTACATAGCTCTGTGAATCTTTTGAGTCTGAAATCTTCGCGAACCTCACAGAATTTCTCGATTCTACCTGTTTCTCTCCAGGATAGTTCTTCCATCAGCAACCTTTGATTACTGGCGCATTGTCCTTTGAACCAAATAATTGAAAAACCTTCAAAAATTTCAGAAAAACGGGACCTCACTAGAATCCAATCAGGACTTTCATGGTCTTTTCGTTTCTTAATAGAATGCCACCCAAAAATTCGCTTATAAACATAGCCGGTATAGTCGTTGGCAATCTGTGTAAATCTTGCTAATCTGAAATCCTTATTGGTTTCCTCTTCAGTAACATGAACCAGCTTTTCGAGCTCTTCTTGTTGATCGTCGGCGTCTAGTTGTTTGAACCAAGAAATCAACTCACCAAATTGCCTTTCACGCTTGAATTTCTTCATAACTCTGGACAGGAAAAGATTCTGCTCAGGGAACTGAAGTTTTTTGAATAGCTCTGTAAACGTTCTGATCCTGAAGTCCTCGTCACTTTCCCCAGAGAATCGCTCAATTATAACACATTGAGCTATTTTCTTTCGGATTTCTTCCGTGTTTTCAATTTGATCATTGTCAGATAGTCTGCTGAAACCAAAGACTGAAAGGTGATAGAGTACATCAGCAGCACTATCAATATCAGGAAATGCTGGTTTTCGTTTCGGAGACTCCGCCTAAACAAGTACAAGAGCAGCAGGTGTAGATCAAACACAAGTAAGAAGCTAACATGGTCTATTCAGATTTAATCCATGTGTTTTGAGCATCAAACCAAGAGCAATTGATGTAGCAATTAGGTTCATGTATTCAGTCTAGTCATGCATCTCTACATTTCTTGTCAGTTCATGTCAAGAGGTTCATCTACACTCACTAATGCATGCATCTTAAGACATATATATAGGCAGCTTGGAAAGACATTATTAATCATATTATTGAATAAGAAGAATCCATTGGATTTTCATTTTCTTTTCTATTTCCGCTGTTTCAATCCAAGGAACTAGTTCTTTAATTTCTTCTGATACATAGTAGATGTCTGGACATGAATTGAAAGTTCTTATTTATACGTAACATGTTCAAAAGAAACTGAATTTTTTAAAAAAAATACCCGGTCTGAATCTGTAGATGGTGTTCCGGCCCTGGGGCATGTCGTGCCCATTGGTTCGTATATTAAAGTACTTCCTTTCCAGCAGATGAGTTGAAGGTATTTGATATACAGAGAGAATCAAGAGATTTGATCTTCAGATTTCAAAGGATGTTTCTTTGCAATTAGCTAGGAAGGGTCCTCTGTCTCTCACCCAACAACTCTGCTCTCTGATTACTCGCTTAATATATTGCATTCATATTATAACTTCCCACGGATATAGATTGATCCAGCTTTATATTTGAGTCTTTGACATTGCATGCATCCTATGGATTTAAAATATTGAAAGCAGCTTTTACATCCTTCCTTGAAATTGCAAGGAACAGTGTTCTTATGTTTCTCTTCTTGCCACTTTGCCCTCTTGAGCAATCAGAAGACACAGTACAAGTCAATGATACTAACATACTTCACCAAAGTCTATGTTTGGGAAGTATCCTGGTGATTAACAAAATATAATTTATTGATGAATGTTTGTTTGTACCTATGATATGTAAATTGTTATCTTTCTTACAAATCAAGGCACTCCACCGGAGTCCAGTGGATGTACATAAGCATATACCGCAAAGTATACCTGAATTGCGGTGAATAGTAGGAGTATGACAGCTGCTAACGCAGACAAGAAAGACCATGGTGTATCAAAATACTTGAATCTGAAACCTGCCCATCGAACATGCCAAACATTTCTGTGGTACTCATTCACATCCTTGAACAGCTTCTGCAGATAGCTCTCATCAATATCAAACGGCACATCTTTGCCTAGGTTTCTGAAGAAATGAGCAACCTCATCGTCAGTTCCAAGATAATTCTCAATAATGTTGTTGTCACATAGAAATGTTGCATCTGCAGGGGTTCGGATGAGACAACTCATGAATGCAGCATAGGTGGTTATGTCCTTTGAGCAATGAGAGTAACATGCTTCGAATGCAACAAAATTCAAGAAGATGTCGGTATGCAGATCATCGAGTGACATATGTGGAATTTCGAGAACTCCCTTGTCAAATTTGATATCCAAGAAGCTCATTGCATCCCTCTTTTTGAATTTGATTCCAGCCAGATGAAGCTTTTTCGCTGATTGGATGAATTGTACCGGCAGAGATGTATCTCCACTCTTTGTATTGTACCCTGCTAGAAACTTATTCACTGCCTTCTTTGTGCTGCATTTGATTCCTCTTAGAGGTTTCCTCACCAATTGGAGTAATTTAACCAATGCAGGAATCTTTTTAGGCTTTACTTGTGAAGATGGGACAAAGCTCAGGCGAAGTAAATCAAGTAGGTGTTTTCCTTCAACACTAAAATGTTGTTGCAAGACTTCATCAGGTCTATTGATTGCATAATTAAAGAATTCCAGAGCAAGTTTTGCGAGGGAAGAGTCACTATCTTTTCTTGAAGTTTCTGATTTATCAAATAACATTTGAAGAACAAAGAAAGGAATTTGATTTTCCAACCTTAGAAGATCTCTTATGAGATTAGGAAATATCCATGACAAGTTAAAGATGGAGTCATCTGGATCGCTTGGCGATAATAGTCCAACTTTGCAGAAAAGTTCAACAATGAAGAGACCATCCAGCACCATCATTTCAGCTAGAGCATGGCTGGATAAACTTAAGGTAACTGAGTAGCACCCTCTTATATCTTCTTCCTTTTCTGCAACAGCCTGCAAGTAGTCATCAAGTCTCGGACCAGTTGGCGGTGTTCGTGCAAGAAGATCATGAAGAAATCTCCATTTGTGTTGTTGCATCATCTCTAAATGTTCGTTTCCATGGTGATAAGGACCAAAGGACACTATATGAGGCTGGTAGTTGTTTTTGTTTATTTCCACAAAGCATCGAGGTACTTTGAAGATGCAACATGAACTGTTACCAGCTGATGGATGCAGTAGCCATTTTGTTTCCTCTATTCTTTGCTCCAATGATGTCATCTGAATGTTACTTGTGGCTGCAATTGTAATCACAGATTGATCTCCTCCTCCATTCGCCATTGAGAGCTTGATACTTTAGCCAAAATATAGACAGGGAGGGGAGGATTATTAATCATGAAACAAAGTTGAATGACATAAATATTAGACGAGGACAAACCTTGTAAATTAAGAGCAAAAGGTCCACGTTAGTACCGATGACTTCGAATAGGGAGTTCTATGTCCTCTGATGACGAAGATAGCTAGCTTGTTTCTAAATCACAAGGCTGAAATACTGAAGGAGTGCAAGCACGTAGAAATTCTGAAATTCATAACCTTACTACAGGTCAACAAGAATAATTCGATTCCCCGAAATTGCATAGAAAGACTTTCTTTGCTTAATATATCCTATATATTTCCATAAGATGGAATATTAAAGATCGATCAACTAGCCTTTTGTTTTGTTTTTTCGATGGGTGCTTGTGACATGGAAATCATAACTCTGACTTGCGGCCCTGTGACTTTCATTGCTTTAAACCTGGTTTACTTGTTTAGAGCTAAACGGTAGGCGTACTAGCTAAGAATGTCTTGGCTTATGGTTTGAGTAGCATATGATTTGGTATTCTACAAAAAGATGTTTTCTGACAACTTTACGGGATGTATTGTTTTTGTACTGCTTCCTCATTATTATATCGTATGATCTCTTGTTTCTAACATATATGAGATGGTAAAAAGTGATCACCAATACAAGAGATAGTACAAATCACGAATACAACATATAATCAATCACCAGGAGAAACAGTGCAAAAGCCGCTAACAGTTTGAACAGTAATGAGCCATTGATCATTGACCATCTTATGAAACATGCATCCGGTGAGTTGAGTGGCATAAGAATTTATTACCAACGCATAGTGCAAACTTGCAAATTAGTCTTCCATCCAGTCGTACCATGCGAGCCCTTGTGTATTTGCTCCTCCTCCTCCTCCTCCTCCTCCTCCTCCCTGAGTAGTTGCTCCACCTCCCCCTGCTAGCACCTTTAGATTCGGATTTTTCACCTTGATAAATTGAGGATAATACGTATCACTGTTGGAGGGCACTCTGCACTTAAGTCCATAATCTTTGAGTGGATCAATTATCCTATATGGATAATCTCGGTATAGACTTGAACTTGTTTCGTTGACATTACTGACATCGTGAAAAATTGTACCTCGAATGTACTTCACGAACCGCTGTTGGGACTTGAATGGAAGTTGTTTAAACCACTCTCCGAATCTTCTAACTCTGTAATCCTCCCCAGTCTCGTCGGGGAGTTTCTTCATTCCATCATCTAATTCAACTAGGCCTAAAAGTACATGTATGGGTTTTTTTGGAGAATTGGCGCATCTGGTTTTGAACCAAAGAACCGACACACCAAAAAGGAATTCCGGGTAACGAGACTGTCTGGTTTGGGGCATCATCTCTTCATCTTCAGTTGCGTGCCCTATACCTTTTTTATCACTCTTCTGAGCTTCAGCTTGATCTGGACCACAAGGATGTGCAGTAGAGAGATTCTGGATGAGCTTTCGTTGCCTGAGAAACTCAATTGGCAGACAGGGGTGTCTGAACTTCTGACGGAAGAATTGTTGAACAAGTTCCCAGAATAAATCAAATCGGGTACCAGCCGGAGCTTTGTTAATTAGCTCTATGAATGTTTTCATTCTGAAATCTTCCTCACTTTCCTCTTCGTGCCTTTCGAGTATTGCTCTTGCACCTTCATGCTGATCAACTTTGGTAGATATCGTTTGAATCTTCCGTTGTTGATCATCAGCAGATAGCAGGCTGAATCCGAAAATCAAGAGACGTGAGAGTAACTCAGCAGCGCTGTGAGAGTCTTGAGGCTTAATGAGCAGCTTCTCATGCCAAAGATATGTTAGATTATTTGGCCGTTTCTGTTCAACGAACTCTAGGAATCGCACTTGGGTAAGAAAGTCCACATTCTTACATAGCTCCGTGAATATTCTGAGATTGAATTCCTCCTGGCTTTCGTTGTTGAGCTTCTCATCATCAGTTATGGAACCTTCAACTATATCAGAGAGTTCTTCAATCACCAGTCTTTGTACATCGACGGTTTGTCCCTTGAACCAAATAACTGACAAGCCTAGGAAAGATTCAGTAAAATGAAGACGATGTTCTGAACTTACTCCATGAGTGTCTTTGATTTGCTGCTTTATCATATCCACAACGGTGAACGGGAAAAGATTAACCCGTTCATAACCACCACTGGATCCCTCATATAGCTTCATAAATGTTCTCAGCCTGCAATCCTCCGCACTTTCCCCCGAGAGTGGCTCGAATATAACATCGTGGTATGTACTTCTACGAATTTTCTCCATCGCTTGTAGTTGATAACTGGGATATAGTCGGCTGAACCCGAAGATCGTAAGACGTATGATCAATTCAGGAGCTTTAGTGGGGCAGTTCTCTAGCTCAGCTGGTTTTGGAAGTACAAACATAGCTAATCGGTGTCAAGGTTTTGATCAGAGGCGCTGAATCGAAGGAAGATTAATTTACAAACTCTGGTTTCTAAGGTGGAGGGTGATAACTAGTCAAGGTTACCAGGGTCGACATATATACTGTTTAGGTTCACATAATCATCGAAAACTTCACCAAGAGTCAACTGCTTCAGACAAGTGGGTGCTTGAACCTCTCTCTCTGCACAGAGGTTTTTCAATTGAACCTCCCTAAAACTTAAAAAAAAAAAAATTTAAAAAAAAAAAATTATGGTACTAGTACGTAAGGAGTGATGCTAGAGACACCAAATTTTTATACAAAATTAGAATACCAAATTATGTGGCATATGCCATATCATTATCTTTAAATGCCATGTCATTATGTAATTAGCTAGTCATTTCCATTATCTAAAAACTAAATTAGCCTATTCTAACACAACTAGATTTGTCTTATAAAAATAAAACCTTGAACCCTTAAAAACTCATCTTAAGAAAAAAGAATGTCGACATTCAGATCAACCATCATTTTTTTGAAATTTTTCAGATCAACCATATCATATTGTCCACCAAATTTTGTTTAGCTTTTCTGGATCGTTAAGCACTATTTGTATTAGTACGCCTCACAACATCCCAATGATCTTTATCGTTAATTTGATTATTATCTTGGAAGAGAAGAGATAGAGGAAGAGAGGAAGGTGAAAGTGATCGATATCATCACAATTTGGCAGTAAAATGTATTTATTCATTTTGGTTATCAATGGTAGTAGGATCGAAGTTTATTATGCAGCAAATCCCAGCAATGGTATATTTTTTCACGATGAATGAAAATCAAGAGTCGAGAGGGACTCTATTTTCTTTCTTTTATTTGTTACTTTTTTTTTCTTTCTAATTAATCGTTTTTGTTTTTTTTTTAGAATAGTTTTTGTCTAATTTGTTGTGATGACAAAGTAGAAATTAATGGGTAAAAAATAATTCCATGTCAGATTCCACGTCATTCGGTATGTGTTTTTGGTAAAGAAATTTGGTGTCTCTAGCATTTTTCGTACGTAAGCTCTCTTCTATTAAATATGTTCGAAAAATTTTAGATGAATACACCATCTGTGACTTGCATTAATCACCGATAACTAAGAAAGTGGGGAACCAAATTCGTTTAAAGACTTTTATATCACCGAAAACAGAAAAGAAAACAAGATCTAAAGAAGAAGAAAAATGTATAGTCCAGCAGCTCCAGCTTACAATAAGCCGGTTGACTATTTTTTTTTGAATTTGGCTTCTCTATTTGAATTTGCTTGGATGACTTCTAACCATTAGATTAAGTATAATCTAGGGTACAATAAGCCGGTTGACTTCTAACCATTAGAAAAATGTATAGTCCAGCAGCTCCAGCTTACAATAAGCCGGTTGACATTTTTTTTTGAATTTGGCTTCTCTATTTGAATTTGCTTGGATGACTTCTAACCATTAGATTAAGTATAATCTAGGACCACCATGTCATTCTTATGTCATCCTTACTCCATCTAATGGTTATAAGACATCAAAGCAAATCCAAACAACTTAAATCCAAACAGAGAATCCGGATCATCTTCTTTTTAATTTGGCCAGCTATTTGACTTGCCAAAACCTAATAAATATAACTAATTAGAAAAGTTGAATATATTTAAAAGGGTGCAGCTATTGCCGCAGTCCAAACGAGTTTGTTCATCTGTACATTCTCTTCGCAATTTATATGTATTTTTTTTTTTAATTTCAAAGTTGAATGACATAAATATGCATGAGGGATAATTTTGAAAAGAGAAATGAGGGCAAACCTTGTAAGTTGGTAGCAAAAGGTCGTTGGAAATATTGGAGAGTAATAGATCCCACGTTAGAAAAGTGACAAATAAAATATAAGTTATAAGTGAGTGGATCATTCTTAATTATACCAAAGTCTTTTATGATTAAAACCCAACACCTTAAAAGTGGTTAAGTTGAGATAATATCGGTGTAAGATTGATCCATGGGCCACGCTTGTCGCTGTTAAACATGGTATCAGAGCGGGTCCCTCTCCAAATACTTCTTCAATTCTCATGAGCCTGACTGGGTTCTATCTCTCAGCCAGTTCAGGGTTCTTATCTCTCATGGGCCCAACTGAGTTTTATCTCTCGCTCAGTTCGGGGTTCTTATCTCTCATGGGCCCGACTAAGTTCTATTTCTCGCTCAGTTCTGGGTTCTTATCTCGCCATCAAAAAGTTCTGATTGGATTGTCACCAAGTGTCCCTTGGTTTGTTCCGTCCCAATTCATTCCACGTGCAGATCTTGAGTCAGGTTGCACGTGAAGGGGCGTGTTAGAAGTATTGGAGAGTAATATCCCACATCAGAAAAGTGACAAATAAAATATGAGTTATAAGTGGGTGGATCATTCTTAATTGTACCGAGGCCTTTTATGATTAAAACCCAACACCTTAAAAGTAGTTAAGTTGGGACAATATCGGTGCAAGATTGATCCACAGGTCACGCTTGTCACTGTTTAACAAAGGTCCACGTTAGTACCAATGACTTTGAATAGGGAGTTCTACTATGCCCTCTGATGATGAAGATAGTTAGCTTGTTTCTAAATTACAAGACTGAATGAAGGAGTGTGGAACTATGGAAAGCCCTTACGATAGGTGAACAAGAAGATTTGATCCCTCAAGGGACTGTATCTTCCCCGAAATTGCATAGAACAAGACCTTCTTTGCTTAACATATATTTCCATACGATCTAATATTATAGATCAATTAAGTACCCTCTAATATTATTATAGATTTTCCCATCTGTCCCCTTTCTCTTGGTATTAGGGTCTAATTGAATTCCAAATCGTCATCAAGTAGAATTAGATTTCATATGCTTAACTCGAACTCTAGAGTTATATGGATCTGCATAGAATTATAGAATCTGTAAGGTGGATGAGTTACATATTACAAAGACTTCTAGCTAGTAAGATCATGAATGTACGTAGATTGTGCTAAAAATCAAGGTCATGATAAAAACTTGAAGAACAACCATGGAAAATGGTAGAGAGAAAACGAAGTGAGCTACTGAGATTGATAACATCGTAATTGTACAAAAATTGGTTTTCAGCTTTTTTATTCTAAAAAGGGATTTATCTCTATTTATAACAGTTATTATAAACCTGGACCACAATTGGGCTTATATGTTGTTCAACTGGGCCTTCATCATCTTAACATTTTCATCATCTTAACAGTGATGATATCGTTGCAAGAACTTAGTCGATTCATTCTTGTGTCTATCATTTCAAGGGTGAAGGGAAAATTCGACCTCGTTTTGTTCTTTGCATTATATGCTTCTTCTTCTTCTTCTTGTTTGCCAAAGAGATACTGAAGTTGGGCCTCTTTTTGAACGTTAGATATTGGGTCTAAACTTAAACCCTAAAGTCTAAGACCACCTAAAACCTTTCTCCGCGGCCCAAAACTTTGGCAAACAAAACATCTCGTTTCTTCACGTTTCGTTGCCCCCATCTCATACTATACTATTGTTGCCCTTCTGAAAACTGAAGATGTCCAGGACTTCCATGGAGATCAGAGCTTTGCAAGGTCATATTCGCGTTCTTTCTTGCCCTTTGAATTCGAAGATTTCCTGAGCTTTGAAAGGTATTTTTTCTTTTTCTTTCAAGTACTGCCACAGTCAGGATTCGGAAGTTTCAATTCAGGTAAGTATTCGGTATCCCCTTTCTAATCTATGGTTTTATATCTTTCCCCTTTTCTCTTGAGTTTAAGACTAATGGGTTATCGAATAGAATGTAATTTCATATGTTTAACATGAATAATCTGCATATAATTATATAAAACTGGTAGGTGGGTGAGTTGAAAGTTTCAAACTTTTTTATAGGTGTCCGCAATTTCTCAGGGTTAACTTCTTTTTTCCTTGCTTTTGGAATTTAGGGTGATTTGCTATATATAACCTGTAACCTTTGATAATGAAACTTTTGCTTTGGCTTCCATTTGTTCTGTGTTTTTGGTGTCTGCTATACAAATGTCTATGTTTCTTTATTCAATATGATTTTATGCCATGAACACTCTAATTAGTAAGCTAATTATTTTTCTCCAAACAAATGTAGATTAAAAAAGATAAGAAAGAAAAAAGAATAACTCACCTAAAATGCCAACTCTAGTGCACCTAAACAAAATGAATAATTCACCTAAAATGTCAACCTAGAAGGTGAAGACCATGGAGGTTGGAAAATGGAAGCTATGAGCGCTTCGAATGAAATGAAAGTTCTAGTGGATAATGAGCCTTCGAATTTGCAAATTAACCATTCACTTTATAATTAATTTTGGGCCAAAATATATCTCATATCCGTTTAGAACAGAGTGAATAGCTGTTCAGGATTCTGGGGCTTTTGTAGTTTTGTTACTTCAGCTTAGATAGATTCTTCATTCATCCATTAGATTCGGACCTAAATAAGATGACAAAGCCCTCACCCATTAGATCACTATAAACAATTTCTTCCTTTTCTGACCATCGGAGCTTCTAGTGCAAAGTGATAGCTAAATTAGTTGTGTACAAGTTTTGTTTGTACATTGTAGAAGAGCTGAAGGAACGGAAACACCAAGAAACTGAAATATTGCAATGAAAGCTCCTATAATTTCTGCCCTGTCTCTATCTCAGTTCCTCTGGCTATTTGGTTCTATTGCTGAACTATCAGGAATAATATTTGTAATTTGCTACTTGAATTATGAAATTAAGGCCACTCATCCAACCGTTTGAGCACTACTTCCTTCTCATCTACCTCCTCCTACTTGAGTAGTTGTTCCTCCTCTACTCCTATATTTGGAGCAGTTGTTCCTCCTCTCAGATTATAAGTTTTCAAGTTGAACGTATACAAACTTATAAACTACTTCCTTCTGATTGCCTTACTGACCTGAGTATTTGATCGAAATACTGTAAAGGATGATAATCTAGATCGTGAAATATCATGAGTTTAATGCATGCTATGTTATGCTCAATGGCAGAAAATGAAGTTGCTCAAACATGAACAAAACACTGGATAAAAGAATTCAAGACGGATTTGTTATTACATCACATTAAGTTCTGGTGCAAATCCTACTAGTTATTACATGATGGTGACAGTTACCATAAGGGATAAACCTTATTTGTAATTTGCTACTAAAGGACACGTGAGAAGAGAGTTACTCGTCCTGCCGTCTGAGTACTTTTTCCCTGCCCTCCTGTTCCTCCAACTTGAGTGGCTGTTCCTCCTCCTGCTCCTGGATTTGGAGTAGCTGTTCCTCCTCTTCGATTTAGAGTTTTCAACTTGATGAATTCAGGGTCAAACGAACACCTTCCTTCTAATGATTTTTTTGAGGAAAACCGGGTACCATATCTTATAGGCTGGTAACCTATATCGTGAAATAACGTAATTTTAATGTATTGAACAATACGCTCCATGGAAGAAAATTCGAGTTGCTCAAATGACTCGCTGAATCTTCGTAGTCTGAAATCCTCCTCACTTTCGTCAGGAAGTTTGTCACTTGCATCATCTTCTTCAAACAGTTCACTAGAAAGTATAACAGACACGGGGTTTCTTGGATGATGGGCGCATCGTGCTTTGAACCAAATTACTGCCAAACCCATGAAAAATTCAGCAAATCGGGATTGCTGGATTTTAAGTATCTCTTTATATTTAGATGTATGTAGTTGTAATGTAGCTTTTCGACCAAGCTTGGCAGCTTCAGGTCCACAAAACCAATCCTAAACAGAGGAAGGCTGTGCCATATACATCTTCTCAAATCTGCTGAGCCGAAAATCTTCTTCTGTCACCTCCAATTTCTCGACTATGACATCGAATCTTTGGCTTGACTGGTGCAACTTCATAATCCGATCAAACAGATTCTCGAGTAGCTATTTGTTCATGAGATGCCAAACGCCTGAACAAAAGAATGGACTCACAGAAGCGTGTTTCACGTAAGAATCTTTCCGTGAGTTATTCAAACACTCAATTTGGCCACCCACGGGAAGTTAACTAAATAGATCTTTTAATCTTGCGATTCTGAAATCTTCCTCGCTTTTTTCTGTGGCAAGCTGTCTCTTGTTATATAGACGACCTAATCCAACAGCTTTAGACATTTCCTCGATCTTGTTTTGCTGATCTTTCTCGACTAGTAGGCTGAATGCAAAGGCTGAGAGACTCATGCACAATGTTATTCCATCGTTCATCATTAAGTAAAGTGAATCGAGTGAATAGTATAACTAACCCAAATGACTTGGGAAATATCTGTACCTGCTTGGCTGCTGGAATCATCTCCGATTGCAAATGATTGTGTTGGAGACTTGATCAGATATTGCATAAGTCATAACCCAAATGACTAGTACATTAGAGAATGACTTGAACAATGGTCCTTTAATTTGGATTTTGGACTAAATAAGATGAAAAATCTATCATCCATCAGAACATCAGATCACTGTAAACACTTTATTCCCTTTCTGATCATTGGAGCTTTTGGTGCAAACGATAGCTAGACTAGTTGTGTACAAGTTTTGTTTGTACATTGTACAAGAGCATAAGGAAGCTCCCTTTATTTCTCCCCTCTCTCTTTGTCAGTTCCTCTGGCTCTTTGTGTCCGTGTCATATGTTGATCTAAGTTGATCTCAATCGCAGGAGTAGACCTCATTTGTAATTTGCTACCTGAACTGTGAACTTGAGGCAACTCGATCATCCTACTGTTTGGGCACTTCCTTCTCATCTACCTCCACCTACTTGAGTAGTAGTTGTTCCTCTTATACAAACTCTTCCTTCTGATGGCCTTACTGACCTGAGTATTTCATCAGAATACTGTAAATTACTGAAAACCATGAACCAACTGATACGCTCAGTGGAAGAAAGTCAAGTTGCTCAACCACGAACTAAACAGTACACACTAGATAAGGGAATTACATTCATACAAGACGGGAATCGTTATTACATCACATTAAGTTCTGGTGCAATCTTACTAGTTACCACACCATGGTAACAGTTACCATATGGATTACACCTTACTTTACTATTAAAGGACCTGTGAGAAGAGAACAACTCATCCTACCCTTTGAATCTCCCGCCTTCCTCTTCCTCTTCCTGCTCCTGGATTTGGAGTAATTACTTCTCCTCTGAAATTTAGAGTTTTCAACTTGAAGAACTCAGGGTCAAACAAACCCCTTCCTCCAAATTCCCTTCTTGAGGACCAATTGCTCACATAATTTATAGGCTGACAACCTAGATCATGAAATAACGTAAGTTTAATGTAACTAACAATCTGCTCCTTGGAATAAAATTCAAGTTGCTCAAACGCCTCTCTAAATCTTCTTAGTCTGAAATCCTCCTCACTTTCATCAGAAAGTTTATCACTTGCATCATCTTCTTCATAAAATTCACCGGAAAGTATAACATGCACGGGGTTTCTTGGATGATGGGAGCATCGTGCTTTGAACCAAATGACTGCAAAACCCGTGAAAAATTCAGCATATCGGAATTTTTGGATTCCAGGTACCTTATTTTCAGATATATGCAGTTGCTGTGTAGCTTTTCGACCAAGCTTCTCAGCTTCAGGGTAGCTAAACCAATTCCAAACAGAGGAAGGCTCTGCCAAATACATCTTCTTGAATCTGCTGAGCCGAAAATCCTCCTCACTCTCCTCCGTCAACTTCTCCACTATGACAGATTTGACGTCGAATCTTTGGCTTGAGGGATGCAAGTTCAAAATCCGATCAAACAGATTCTGGATTAGCTCTATTTGTTCCTGAGAGCCTAAACGCCTGAACAAAAGAATAGACTCACAGAAGCGTCTTTCACGCTTGAATTTTTCAGTGAGTTCATTACAACACTCAATTCGGCCACTCACTGGAAGCTCACTAAATAGCTCCTTGAATCTGGCCTTTCTGAAGTCTTCATCACTTTCTTCTGTTACATGACTTGATCCAACTTCCTTGGACATTTCTTCAATCTTATCTTGCTGCTCCTTCTCGAAGAGTAGGCTGAATACGAAGGTTGAGAGACTCGTGAGTAACTCGGTAGCACTTTCAGAATCTTGAGGCAGGATGAGTCTTTTGTGCGGAATTTTAGTTTCCTGCCGAAGCAGTCTCTCATTAGCAAAGTCGAGGAATTCTACTTGGGCATGAAAGTCGACTACATTCTTACGGTACAGAGTTGTGAAGCTTCTGAGTTGGAAATCCTCCTCACTTTCATTCTCAACTATACCATCCCCAACAGTACTACCACCAAGGTGTTTTTCAATCATTTCTTTTTGAAGATCTGAGGTTTGTCCTTGGAACCAAATAGTTGAGAAACCTGAAACAAAATCCGAAAAGCGGGACTGCAGATTATCCAAAAAGATGTGATCATTACCGGATTTGGGATATTTCCGATCAACAAGCAGGCATTTATAAACTTGGTCCGTATGATCTCTACACAGCTGTGTAAATCTTCGGAGTCTGAAATCCTCATCTGCTTCCCCAAGAATCTGGAGATTCTTCTCGGGTGCAACTTCAACAATTATTTCAATCGCTTTTTGTTGATCATTGGCTTCTAGGTGCTTGAATGTAGAAATTAACTCCCCAAATTGCCTCTCATGCATGAACTTCTTAATAAACATAGTGATGAAAATTTGTTTATAGGCGGATGGCAGTTTCTTGAGTAGCTCCGTGAATGTTCTGATTCTGAAACCCTCGTCTGTTTCCTCAGAGAGCTGCTCCACTGCAACATTTTCAACTACTTTTGTTAGGATTTCTTCTGTATGCAAACGTTGATCCCTGACAGATAGTTTGCTGAACCCGTATATTGAAAGTCGTAGCAGTAACTGATCAGGATGATAGGAACTCTTCCTGGGATGATATGCAGGTAATTTCCGGGATGAGAACATGATGTTTGGTTGCTGGTTTGCTTGGATAGCCGTAGATCTTAAATATATAAAGAATTGAAATTTGTTTAGTCCTTGTGATTTAAAGTTGACATCTGTTTAGTTCTTGTGGTTTTATTTTAATCTGAATAGTCCTTAAAGTCACAATTTTTCATCCAAATAGGCCTTATGGTTTTATTTTAATCAAAATAGTCTTTAAAGTCATGATTTTTCATCTAAATAGTCATTCCGACAATTTTCTCAGTCAGTTAAAGGTCATAAGAACTATTTGGATGAAAAATCATGACTTTAAGGATTATTCATATTAAAATAAAAGCATAAGAACTATTTAGATAAAAAATCATGACTTTAAGGACTATTTAGATTAAAATAAAACCATAAGAACTAAACAGATGTCGACTTCAAACCACAAGGATTAAACAATATTTTATAAAACTTACTTCAATCAAAGACACAGTGCAAAGAGTTTCAAAAGAAAAAACAAACGTATGCGGACGGTCTTGTTGGTGTTCTTTCGATCGGTTTTCTGGTTTTATTTTTGTCTTCTTTGTTTGGAGAGTAACTTATGACAAACATATCCACCCCAACAATGTTTGGAAGTTTCTGGCCGGGGATGATTACAAGAACCAGTACATGTCCAAAGCCGGCTAATATCTAAATTAGCATGAGCTTCTCCTAATTTAAGTGCTGAGTCATGTAAGTGATCAAGGGAAGAACGGTACTAGAGCTTGAATACTTGAAAAAGATTATAGCCAGCTTTCCTATAAAAGAAAAAAGTATGTGATAACTTTCGAGTATAATGTCAATTATTTCATTACTGCATCCTATATTTATACGATTTATGCTTCGACATTGCGAATGAGAGACTGCTTCGGTAGGAAATGTCAGATGCTGACAAAATTAAGAGGTAGTGATTCAGGCGAAAGTTCTCACGGTGAGCATAGGGGTTCGCCTTCATTGTCGATATCATGGAAGTGTTGCATGGTTCCGCAAATAGAATAAAGAGTTCACAAGCAATGAACCCTTAGTTAATTGGGTTTAGCATGCCTTTCACTAAGGAGAGGGGGAGGTGCAACAGGGGGTCCAGCAGAGGGTGGTTTTGCCTGTGTTTTCCAGCAGGCATGCTATGCCTTCCGGCACAGCAGAATTTTCCTAGTTAATAAGCACTTGAATCCATTAGAAAATACAAGAAGTCTCTTAATTTGATTGATAGTAACATGTAAGTTAACATCTCCGGTTGTTTAAGAATGCTTACTTGTAAACAAACCCTAGAGCAACTAACACAGGTAATATATATTAGGTTTCTAGTTTTCTCTAAATCTGGTTTGTTTTTTAATCCAAATGTGATGAATGAAACAATAGTTTGAAGCAAGCTAAGCTAAGTGAGTCCTCATCTGTTTCGTATTCAATTCTATATCCTCCTAAATCACTTGTCTTATTAGTTAACATATTTCTCCCAACTTCTAGCTTCTAATACCATTGTCCCAACTCCCAAACACATTGTTCTAGCCCATCACCACACACTATACACTTCCGCACCAAATTCTGACTTTGGTAACAAGCCACAAATTCTAACATTGGTTATCAATCAAACCCACAACAATATGGGTTTGTCAATGTGTAATATCCCACATCGGCCAAACGGAGAGGGGTTATGTGCTGTATATGTACATGCCCACCTCCAATCTAACACGAGGCCTTTTGGTGGCTCAGCGGCTTCGGAGGGGATGGGTACTCCGAGGTTAAGCATGTTGATGCGAGAGCAATCCCAGGATGGGTGACCTACTGGGAAGCTGCTCCTGAGCTGCCGGAAACAAAACCGTGAGGGCCGGTGGGCCCAAAGCGGACAATATCGTGTTACGGCGGAGCGGGTCCCGGGATGTGACAAATGGTATCAGAGCCACTCTGCCGTGTGGTGCGAGTGTGCCGACGAGGGCGTCGGACTCCTAAGGGGGGTGGATTGTAATATCCCACATCGGCCAAACGGAGAGGGGTTATGTGTTGTATATGTACATGCCCACCTCCAATCTAACACGAGGCCTTTTGGTGACTCAGCGGCTTCGGAGGGGATGGGTACTCCGAGGTTAAGCATGTTGATGCGAGAGCAATCCCAGGATGGGTGACCTCCTGGGAAGCTGCTCCTGAGCTGCTGGAAACAAAACCGTGAGGGCCGGTGGGCCCAAAGCGGACAATATTGTGTTACGGCGGAGCGAGTCCTGGGGTGTGACACAATGTCTGCATTATCTTGGTGGGATGAACCTCCCCACTTCTTTCGGGGCATGTACCAACGAGATAAGTTCAGTCTCCCTAATTTTCATTTTCATTGATTTTGTTTTACAGTGTAGTTTGATGTCTCTTATTTGGTGTTTTCTGATACTGACTTTAGTGTCATCCAACTAGCTTGTAATCTTTCTTTTTTATTAATAAATTTGAGGTGGGAGAGCATTTTGCTCTACCTAGCTCCTGTTAACAAAAAAAAAGCCCACAACAATTTCTAACATAGGCAACTCATGAATGCAGCAGCATAGTCATATAAGTTTGAAATATGAAATTAAGTACAATTGTTCGAATGTAACGAAACTCAGCAACAGATCGGTATGAACTGTGATTTCGAGCACTCATTCTAAGTTTATTGCATCAAACTAGAATGCATGGTGGTAACATACTAATACTAACTGCAAGGAAAAGAAAATGAACCAAAAAGTGCCTGAAATATTGTTACACTTGCCATAAGAGAAATTGCAAATATATTGTTGCTGCTCCTGCTCCTGGATTTGGAGTATGTACGTGTTGCTCGTCCTCCACTCCTCTTAGATTCAAACATTTCAGCTTGATGAATCATGCCCATTCCTTGCCGTCCCTTTCCATGAGAATTCTGAACATGGTATCGTGCTCTATAGGCTTGTAACCTAGATCATGAAATAATGTAAGTTTTATATATTTCACAATACGCTCTCTGGAATCAAATTCCAGTTGCTCAAACGCCTCTGTGAATCTTCGTAGTCTGAAATCCTCCTCACTTTCTTCAGCAAGTTTCTCACTTGCATCTTCTACTTCAAAAAACTCACCGGAAAGTATAACATGAACAGGGTTTCTTGGATAATGGGCGCATCTCGCTTTGAACCAAATGACTACCAAACCCATGAAGAGTTCAGCAAATCGGGCTTGTTGAAGTTCAGGTATCTCTTTGTTGTCAAATGCATGTAGTTGTAGTGTAGCTTTTGGACCAAGCTTCCGAGCTTCAACCTGGCAGAACCAATTCCAAACATAGGAACTCTCTGCCATATACATCGTCTTGAATCTGCTGAGCCGAAAATCCTCATCACTCTCCTCTGTCAGTTTCTCGACTATGACATCTAGTCTTCTCCATGATGGGTGGGACTTCATAATCCCATCAAACAGATTATGGATTGTCTCTGTTTGTTCAGGAGAGCCTAAACGCCTGAACAAAAGAATGGACTCACACAGCTGCCTTTCTCGAAAGAATTTTTTCGTGAGTTGTTCGAGAAACTCAATCCGGTTATCCACCCAAAGATGATCATATAGCTCTTTGAATCTTCTTATTCTTGAATCTTCCTCGCTTGTCTCTGTCGCATGCTGTCTTTGGTTATTCACATGATGACCAAATCCAACTTCCTCACACATTTCTTCAATCTCGTGTAGTTGATCCTTCTCGGGGAGTAGGCTGAATCCGAAGGTTGAGAGGCTCGAGAGTAGTTCAGCAGCACTGTCAAAATCTTGAGGTGGAAGGAGCCTACCGTGAGGAAGACCTTTTTCTTGCTGAAGTAGTCTCTCTTCAACAGCGTCAAGGAAGTAAACTTGCGGACGAGAGTCGACTGCTTTCTTACAAAACAACTCTGTGAAACTTCTGAGATTGAAATCTTCCTCACTTTCATCTCGGAGTCGTTTCCCGAGTACATCATCACCATCTAGTTGTTTAATCATCCTTCTTTGAGCATCTGTGGTTTGACCCTGGAACCAAATAGTTGATAAACCAAAGAAAAAATCTGCATACCGACTCTGCAACTCAGCCAAAAGAATGTCATGATTACCGGAAATGATATATTTCCCATCAACAAGGCATTTGTAGACATGGTCATTGTAATCTCTAGACAGCTGCGTGATTCTGCGGAGTCTGAAACCCTCATCAGCTTCCTCATGAGTCTGGAGAATCTTCTCCGGTGTATCATGAATGATTGACTCGATCAACTTTTGTTGATCACTAGCGTCTAGTTGCTTGAACGAAGAAATTATTTCCGCAAATTGCCTCTCATGCTTGAATTTCTTGACAACTTTGAACAGGAAATGATTTTTGAAAGTGAAAGGAAATTTCTTGAGCAGCTCTGTGTATGTTCTCATTCTGAAACCCTCGTTGCTTTCTTCGGATAGCTGCTGGACTGTGACATTTTCAGCTACCTTTTTCCGGATTTCATCTACGTGCTCATGTTGATCACTGACAGAAAGCTTGCTGAAACTAAACAGTGACAGTCGTAACAGTAACTGATCAGCATCTATAGAACTTTTCCTCGGCTCATACGATGGATATTTCTGTGATGACTCGAATGAGAACATGATGGCTGGTGGACGCTAAGGAAAGCTTACTCTATTGTGATTGAAAGCCTTAGTCCTCAACTCCTCAAGGTACGTACTCTTGAGTGAAAGAAGTAAACTGAGTGTTGAAGAAGTTAGGGACGGCACTGCCGGCCATGAATAAGTTTAAAAATCTGAACCAATCTACTTAAGAAGCTAAGGATCATTGTATTTAGTTTTAACTTGATTAAGGGTGATCGTATTTTATACTTGTCATCAAGGATAAGTTTCTGATCTAGCTGCTTAATAATTTGTAAACTGCCTTGAGAGTCAATGTACGGCAAAAGCTCAACAAGAGCAGGCTCAACACTATGAACTAAACCAAGCAAAAAACGGAACTGCCTAAAACGGCAAAATCAATGGAAATGTGATAAGATCGACATAGGTTTCAACAAAATGTTTTAAATGAATCGAAAGAGATTGAGCAATCATAATTTTAATCGAAAGATGATGATGAAAATTATTTCAAGGAACAGTACTGTAGAAAAACTTCAACAGATGGAGCAATTTTCTTCATGTATATTGAATTGTGTTTTGATGATTTACATTGCTGTGTTTATATAGAGGATTCAAGTCACTATTTGAATCCTACTTAAGACTGAAAATAATATGGCCAAAGCCATTTACACCATGCTGCTAATCCATGCTCTAGTGATTGATAAAGTAAGAAAGCCTATCAGAAGCCATGCTGGTTCAACAGTAACTTCATGCTCTACATGCCTTGTCAGCATAACACCCAACTGCTCACTGCACAAGGCTTGCTGTGCAGTGACTTAGATATCTGCAATATAACTCAATACTCTCAATAAGTACTAGTCTTCTTGGTCATATGCAGGGAACTAGTCAAGACAATTTCATGGCCTAGTAATAAGTCTTCTTGGTTGTCTGGACAGATTTTGATCACTAAGCTTTTGTTTCTTTAATCACATTAGAAAAACGAGCTAGCTAGATGTGTCTGTGTGTGTGTAACTAACAGTACTTTGGGAGTGGATTATTAGGCCTAATACTTTGGTTAGTACAGGAGAAACTAATAAACAAACTTGCGACTCGTGTACAATGTTATTCCATCCATGATGATTAAGCAAAGTGAACAGAGTGAACAGTACTTTGGGAGTGGAGAAATTAGGCCTAATGCTTTTCCGATCCACCGGATAATGGTGGACGTGCATATGCATAAACAGCAAAAAAGGCCTGAACTGCAGTGAAGAGTACGAGTATTACAGCAGCTAAAGCAGACAGGAAAGATCAAGGAGTATCGAAATACTTAAATCTGAAACCCGCCCATCGAACATGCCAAATGTTCCTGTGGTACTCATTTACATCCTTGAACAACTTCCATAGGTAGCATTCTTCTATATCAAAAGGCACATCTTTCCCCATGTATCTGAAGAAATGTGCAACCTCCTTATCAGTTGCAAGATAATTCTCAATAATGCTATTATCGCACAGAAATGTTGCGTCCATAGGCGTGCGGATTAGGCAACTCATGAATGCAGCATAAGTGGTTATGTGCTTTGAAGAATGAGAGTAACATTGTTCGAAGGCAACAAAATTCAGGAATAGATCCATACGAAGATCATCTAGTGTAATATGAGGGATTTGTACTCCATTAGAGAATCTGATATCCAAAAAACTCACTGCATCTCCTGGTTTGAACTTAATTCCGGCTAGATGAAGCTTTTTTGCTGATTGGATAAATTGAACACATGAGGTACTTCCTCTCCTAGTCTTCGATTTAATTCCTGCTAAAAACTTTTTCACTGCCTTCCCTGTGCTTGTAATTCTTGATAAAGGCTTTTTCGCAGATTGGAGCAACCGAGCTAATGGACGAACAATTTTAGGCTTTTCTTGAGGTTGAGGAATAAAACTTAAGCGAAAGAAATCAAGCAAATGTCTTCCTTCATCACTAGAATGTTGCTATAAGACTTCATCAGGTCTCTCAACTGCGTAGTTAAAGAATTCTAGAGCAAGTCTGCCAAGGGATGAGTCACTTTCTTGTCTTGAAGGTTTTGATTTGTCAAACAATGTTTGAAGAACCAAGAAAGGAATTTGGTTCTCCAAGCGAAAAAGATCTTGAATGAGATTAGGGAATATCCATGCCAAGTTGAAAATGGGATCATCCGGATCACTTGGAGATAATCTTCCAACTTTACAGAAAAGTTCAATAACAAAGAGACCATCCAACACCATCATTTCAACGAGATCGAGGCTGCAAAAATTGATTGTCTCTGAATAGCACCCTCTTATGTCCTCTTCCATTGATGACACAACCTGCAAGTAGTCATCAAGTCGTGGACCAGTAAGCGGTGTCCGAGCAAGCAGATCATGAAGAAATCTCCACTTGTGCTGCTGCATCATCTCCAAATGTTTTTCACCATGGTGATAAGGACCGAGAGAGACTATACGAGGCCGGTAGGTGTTCTTGTTTATTTCCACTAGGCATGGGGGTACTCTGAAGATGCAACAAGAACTTTTTCCAGCTGATGGATGTAATAACCATTTTGTTTCCTCAATTCTTTGCTCCAACAATGTCGTCTGAATATTGTTTCTGGCTGGACTTGTAATCTCATCAAGCACTCTTCCTCCATTCGCCATCGGTGAACTTGATGATGAGTTCATTGTAGCTATAAATAAAGGAAGAGAACATGTTAATCACAGAACTTTGCTTAGAATCTGTTCAAGAGAGAAGTTCCAAAGGAACGCAAACACATTGAAATTCAGAAACTTACAAAAAGGTTACAACCAAGAGAATTTGATCACTTATGGGACTGATCGAATCTTCTCTGATATTATTGCATATATATGGTACCATCTTCTGCCTCTCTCCCTTTGGTTAGTACATTCCATCTTTGATCAAAAATGATTTTATTTTTATATTTTGGGTAAAGGCTCGAGTTTGAGTTTTCAATCACATAAAAATTGCAAATATTTACGTATATAATCTCTAAACTAATAACCTTAGTCATTGCAATTGCAAGCTTTCTGCGAGAGGCTTTGCCTTGTGTTTGTCACAAAATTCAATCACTGATTTCATTAATAACCTCCGATACTTTCCTAGCTCAAAAGTCAAACTATTTATCCAACCAAAATTTCTGAGAGTATACTTCAAGTGACATAATGTTGGACATTATATCTATAGCTAGCTTCATATGTCAAAAAAATAGGTTATATGAGTGAAAAGTATAAGGTGTCCGTGGAACCTAATTAAATAGAGAGAAAAAGGAGCACCTTTGCTCATTTGTGAAGGTGAAATAATAAACAGAAACAATTGGATAGTTTGAACATGCCGTTTTCTTCAAGGCTGTACCTATATATAATCGTTGCGTAATGCTCCTAAGTCATACTTTGTTGGCTAATTAGGCAGGGTGTTTACTTATTGAGATATATTAACGTTGGCAGTTAGCAAAAGTATAGTAAATTAACTTCGTGTATGTACGTATTATCTTCTTCATAATAAAGACAAATTTTTAAGCATAGGTAAGCTATGCACAAGTCCAACGACAACATTAGTTTAAGAATTAACTTAATTTAGGAACTGAAATTAAGTGCCTAAATCAACTCATACGTTTCTCTAGTCGAGACGTATGCAAAGTTGTTATGTTAATACTTAATCATAATAATTACATTAATCTTCAGATTCCTAGTCAAGCACACTTAGTAGTACATAGAGGAAGAAAACGATTTACATTAGCTAAGCTTGTCACTATCTACAAAATTCTAAATTAATAACTAATTAAGTTCACATATACGGATTCATCCATTCCATGGCATTGATGTAGTTGTTTTGGGGCATGTAGAAAACATCATCATACTCCTCCACCCCAAACTCTCCGAAAAACGGCGGAGGACCACCAATATTCGCTTCCATCGACAGCGAGGAGCTCGGGCTGTTGCTCGAACCGCCGCCTTCGACACGCTCCGACAGCCTGTGGATCTCCTTCTCCGTCTCAGAGAGTCGCTCCTTGAGCTTTTGCATCTGCATCATCAAAATGAAGTACACTGTGTTGAGAATATGCTCGCAAAAGATTACAGATACGTACACACAGCTCCTAATCAGTCCCCATGTCATGTGGACCATACGTGATCATGTGATCTTAGCTAAGTGAGTCTGGGTTACTCCCAACAGGGCCATCACCAACCACCTTAAACAACATCAACGTGTACGGAAACACACATGCATTTTGCTGTGTAATGAGGTGGCAAGAAGCTATTGCTTGTTAGTAATTTCCCCCCACATTTAGAAGTGTGTTTTCTTCGAGCCCAGAGCCTCATTCACGTTCTCAAGTGCTTAACTGGTGGGTTGTATTGTCCTTTGTTCTTCTTTTTCAGAGGATAAGGCACATTTGAGGTAGGTTAAAGTCTCTGTGATATTTTCTTCGAAAGTTACAGACATATTTGACATAGTTAACTATTAACAAAATTCGGCTATGAAGTTTAAAGGTTTAAAAAGTCGTTAAATACTGTGTAAAAAAAAGGAATGCTCATCAGAAACTTGCAGAAAAATCATCTACTTTTAACCCTCTCTTGTACGTTAGCATCAGTAAGTTTTGAATTAAACCTGGAAATTTCCACTTTTCTTTGGTTCCCTTAAAACTAAACTAAACCAAACCCAATAAAGTCAAAGTTGTGAAACTCACGTTAAGCAAATGAGTTATCCAGAATTCCAAACAGATAGAGAGAGAGAGATTAAGATATGAACCTCGGATTCGAGCTTGCATTTTTCCACGATGACGTTTTCGTGAGCCGTCTTCAAGGTCGAGTACTCTTCCTCCAGCTTCTTGTTCTTCCATCGAGCCCTTCGGTTCTGAAACCAGACGGCAACTTGACGAGGGTCAAGGCCAAGCTGGGAGGCGAGCCTGTCCTTCTTCTCAGACTCGAGCTTATGCTCGTTACCGAAATTTAGCTCAAGAAGAGTCACTTGTTCCTCAGTGAGCTTCCTCTTCTTGGCTCCGGCGCCATCAGCTTCTCCGCTCTTGCTCTTCTTACGGCGGCGTCGCGGCTTTGTCGCTGCTACTGAGAATAAGAGAAAGCGAATTCATGTTAAGCATGGGGAGTTTAGAATACGGAAAAAAAAAAAAAAAAAAAAAAAATCTGCGCTTTTAGAGTACAAACCTTGTGGTACAATTTGCGTGTAAACATCAGGGTACATCTGAGAGATGAGTAGCATATGATCTTGATCAACAACTTGGTTGTTAATGGTGGTTGTCATGGTCTGTCACTCTCTCTCTATCTATATCTTCCTCTTTTGCTTCCAAGTTCTAACTCTCTCTTTCTGTACCTCTCACTTTCTCTCAAACACAGATGAGGCTCAATGGCTTGGGGAACAACGCATGGTTCCTTATTTATAGGGGAAAGTTTTTCTATGCGTACTCCTGTTGTTCTTCCAAAGAGATCGAGGGTTACAAAAATGCCCTTGGCTTTGTATATAAGCAATTAAGCATTACTTTGATTTCCAATTAGATTTTAAGTGTAAATGACATAAGGGTATAATTAACTCAGAGTTCATTGTCCTAAGCGCCTTTTGTATTTCTAGGGTTTATGGTTTGTAACCTTTTGTATTCAAAAAAATAACAATTTAGAAAACGTCGGTCACAATATATGGATAAACATGCACAAGCAGAAACTATGTGATGCTGATTAAACTGTGCTTTGATTAATCACCCTACTAACTAATGTCACGATGCTGAAGATTTTCATATCCATGATGGAGACAATATATAAAGTAGGATATAGAATGATAGATCAAACACCAAGTTCATTTCGATGATTCCCAATTTGGTTAAAACCAGTCTGTAGAGAAGTAATGTTGGGTTAGACTTTCCTAATTAGTCATTAACAAAACATAGATAGGGTAATTATGGTATGCCCTAAAAGTTAGAAAACCCTCTCCACCACGCACAACATGCATTGTAAAATCCAGATGGGTTGAGATCCCAAACCTGACCACCTCGAAGTCAATAAAAAAATGGAGGTGTGGTTAGCCTCTGGATTTGGACATGAAGCTCACTTTTGTTGTCTAATTGGGTAGTACGCTCCTCTTTCTATGCCAATTAGCCAAGCCACACTCAATCAACTTGAAGCTTAATTAGCTAGCTTTGTTGGCTTTATACTATAGGACCATGCGTGGCTCGAGACGGGTGAATATACAAAGCATGTCGATCAATGGTGTTTGAGAGTTTGCTTTAGCTAGTATATGTGGTAACATAGAAAAAGTTAAGTTTAGAGCCCCTTTTTTTTCTACCGAGTTTTAGATGGAGAATCATTAATTAAGTATTGTGGTAGGTGTGTCGATGTAGAATTGGATGAGGTTGGACGAATTTGAGGGTCACTGGAGATGTCGTCATTGTTGACGTTCTTCCTGACTACCACGTACTTTGCGCTCAATTGGCATAAAACACATGATCCGTCTTAAGATTTATGCTTATGAAATAGTGGCCATATCTTAAACTAGGGGTTTCATATCTTAAAAACCAATGTCATCTTCAGCATCACGTAGTAAGCACTGGATTAGAATATGATCTTCGAATCAACATGGAGGATTCTATAAACTGATGTTCACATTTACATTAATGAGCAGGATTGAGTGAAGTGATAAAGTCCTGAAACATAAGTGAAGCGGATGTCAGACTTACGTACATAGGAGCTGATATCGTTTAATCCTTGTTAGATTAATTGAAGAAGAAAAAAAATGAAGTGGATGAAGATTAAGACTTTTGAATGAGTAACTGATTCTCGATCTATATTGGTCCATATATAAAAGTGTTGGTGCATATAACTAAATGTATCGCTCATAATGGCCACATAATATTTCTCTTATCAAGTGAAAACACAACGTACGTACTTGCTATTGAATCATTTGAATGGGAACGGGGGGGGGGGGGGGGGGGGGGGGAAACAACATAATAGACAATTTGACAGTGGGAATACGTGGCAGCTCATCCTTTACCAATGCTCCGGGAAGATTCATGAATTTAGTACAAGAGAATTGCCCCATCACTCCAGGCCACTATAATCCTCCTGGAAAAGTTTATCTGTTAGTTGGAATCCATGGGAGAGCTCAAAGCAAACTGTCAGGCTAAAAGACATACAATTCCTAGTGTGAGTAGTGTCCTACCACCAAAAGGAAGCCTTCGTGCTTGACATTTTGTTCCTCGTTGTCTGCTTGATTAATGTTGTTTCATGATGAGAAAGGTGAGAACATACAATGTAAGCATATATGCTTCAGTGAGTTAAATGAAATAGGAAAATGTATTACATCATTTAGATCGACGATCATATATACGTCTAGGAACAAAGATAATAAATAGAATTTTAAACATGTGATTCATAGAATTGTTCTCTAAGGGCATGCACGTATACAACTCTATATATGAATATCTATATAAAAACGAACAGGATTACAATTTTGAGAAAACCAGTCTCGAATGTGAGCTCTGTCGTGTTACTATTTTCACACCCTTATTAGTTTTAATTAACGACCTGAGTTTTCCAAACTACATGGGATGTCTCGAATTAATTGATTAAAACCTAAATACATTGTGGAGCACTTGAACTAAAAGCTCATTCCTGTGGGTCAAAATATTCATTAAAAGTCTAGATACATTTACAAAATCTTAAGCTTATGCATACACTGATAATTGGCTATAAGGTTGGCTACTATAACTCTTTCAACAAATACATCATGATAATTCGGACTTCAACTATAAATATTTTGAAAACGACAAAATATGATATGTATATCTCGGAGTAAATCGATCAAAATGTTAATCTCCTAGCTCTTAGATACATAAACTATCATAATAGGGAAAATTTTTCTGTACCGAACGGCATGCCATGCCGAACGGTTTTCCACCCTTAGATCCCTACCCTGCCCCACCCCCACACCCCCACCCCCCCCTGTTGAACGGTGCAGATCCGGACGGTATGCCATACCGTCCGGTACGGAAGACAATCCCATCATAATAGAACTAGAAATAAAGAAAAAAAACCAAACGCTAGCTAACCTATGAGTCAGAGACCCTACAACCAAATACAATAAAACAACAATAAAAACAAATCTACCTTACTTCGTCCATGCTTGCTAACAATGAGTGCCGCTAAATGTTGATCTTGAGGTCGATATCACTGAGCTTAACGTACCATACTACGTCGTTTTGAGTACTCCACATAAGTTTAGTATTTATGCGTCACGATCAATCTCATAGATATTTATCAATTCACAGTGTTACTCTAATTTAGTGATAGAAGAAGACAATGTTCCTCGTCCGTATAGCTCGGCTGAGAGCCACAGCCAATGGCGGAGCGACCGGAAAAAAGTGTGTGAAAGCGATGGTTTCAGTCCGCACATGGGAGCAACTAACCCCCACATCCGCGTGTCGAAACCCTAATTAGGTTTCCTAGGAGGACCACATATTCTATCCTTCCACGTGTCGGCCTTCCACTGACAGATAAAACCTAACACAAACCTGCCCTCCAATCAGGGATCACTTGTCCACGTTACCTTGCTATAACCGGCTAGCCGCCATATTATACCACACCCTAATTAATCTGCTTGTGATTATCACTAATTAATTATTAATTATTAAGGACCCCCTGCCTGCACATAGCACATTCCTTGCCTCACTTTCCTACTAGTCTTTGGAAGACTTATCTTCTTTTACCTCTTATGGGTAGGTTAATCCGAATTTATCCGATCGCATCCTCACGTCGTCATCTTTGCCTTAAACGTGAAAGGTTCTTTGTCTCACGACACAGAGCGTTTAGGGTTCTTTGTTTCTGTTCGATCGGGTCAAAAACTTACCCAGAAAAAGTCTGAGTCATTCACCCTAAGTTTGATTTGAGTTGCGGGACACGTGTTGGGGTTTCCCTGAGCTTCTCGGACCCCATTGTTGGAGAGGAGTAATGGATGAATCAGAAAGTCAAGAGATTCATCGATTGGGTTCGGGTTTTGTGTGCTGGTACTGTTCATGCATGGAGGGTTTTTGTTGCTATCTGGTTTTTTAGGGTAAAAGTTTTTTGTGTGTTTGCCAACAGAGACGTGACATGTATGACTTGGTTTCATGTGCTTTGCTTAGCGAAGAGTGAAGACTTAGACTGGGTTTGCCAATTAAGAAAGGAGGGTGGGAATTGGGAAACGATAAGCATGCGAGCTTCCTTTAAAGTTTAATTACTAGGGTTATAATTTGGATTAAAGTACACTGATGAGAGGTGAGTAAGGATAAGGATGAAAAGCAAGTGATCGATGAAGAAAGAAAACAAAACAGAGAGAAAGAGATTCTTGTAGCTGGCATGCGCGTGGTTTGGAAGAGTTCCTTTGTATATATGCTAAGCTTTACGAGTTGTTTAAACATGAGGTTTAATAAACTAATTGACTGATTAGTACTAGTAATCAGAGTTTTTTTATATTAATTATGAGGCTAACAAATGAACAAGAGGATACTAAACAAATGGGTGTCATGTTTATTCCGACAATAATCACTGTTGTTTCCCATCTTCAAACTCTGATTTAGATGCTAAACAGCTAATCAATGGCCGTAGTGACTAAGATTTATCAGGTTTTTAATTATGAATTAGGTCAATCAGATCAAATATTTTCCCCTTGTTTAAGGGGAAAGTTCATATAATGATACATGATATCGATCTAAATCGCAGTTAGAGAGTAGTCATCTTTGATTTACATCTGTCTACAAACAACTTTTAAGTTTATTAATCTCTTCAGAAAATAATATGCAGTACTACTGGTCCCTGGACCCCTGGGTTCAGGAAGCCTCAGTAAGTATAGATTGGCTACAGATCTTATTGTTATATGATTCATATTTAAATAAAATCACCAGATGTAACTATACTAATTCATGTACTGAAGCCTCGTGATCTATCTAATTTCTACTTTTCGATTTATTCATTTGTATGAAGGACAAGCATGCATGCACATCGGCGTTCATATACGTACTGGGTTTGATTTCCAGCAGTTTCTTCTGGATTTGATGAACATTAGGAATCGTTAACAGGATTTGATGACGGATTTTGAGTTGATTATCTCAGCTAATGCTATATATATATATATATATATATATATATATCACTAAAGTTACTCTAGGATTTGACAAGATAGGCTTTATTTTCCAGAAATTTAGTGATCACTGGCCACCTATCATTTTCAGATAAAAGATACACTCTAGAACTTTGTCCACTATGTAAATATAAATCATAGACCCTTTGCCTCTCCCACAGGCCCCCCAATTTATTTACCTATCCAAGCCTACGCAATTTCCATTATCTCATCTTTCTTGAAACATATAAAGAATATAAGGTTCTGTACACCCTTGTCTAGCTTGGCTACGTAATTAACTACTAAGCTATCGTTTTAGCTTTGCTTAATTGGATAGGATGTGTGTTGATGATTAGATTGATAATGTCATCAGGATCTAGGTCTCTCTTCTATTAAGCTCCTTCCGAGTCAAGATTGTTCGTGTTGTATATGCCACATACAGTATTCTTCCATGTTTCCCTCTTCCCATACTAAAACCCTACCCCCTCAAAGTGCGAGCTCAATATTTCATTTCCTAATTACAACTTTAACTTACATGATATAAACAATAACATTGATTTCAACAACCCTTGAATTACGCCTTAATTTAGGCCATTATTAGGTGGATTATGACTTAAGTGGGTCTTTGATCTATTATATTAGAGGCTCTTAACCCATGGTTTAGGACGGAGCACTTTGCCAATGGCAGGTTGTTACCTAACCCACATCTTACCCATTGGTGAAAAAGCCATTAGTCAAATACTTATGGAAATTAAACAAATGCTTAAAGACACTAAAGAGAAAGCTACCTTTAATCTATGCTATTGGAAGCAAAACCCCTTGGCTTTGTCACTTTCATTGGTTTTAAAGCCCGACTAATTAGGACCACAGTAACACGTATACAAAACAGAAAGCAGGATTATTCCCCATAATCAAAAGCAAGAAATCTCCCAAACAGCTAAGTCAGTATCTTTGAGAGGGTTTAATTTAAAGACAGAAGAATCAAAACTTAATTAACACCTTAATTATCAAACACCACATAGTTAAACAATGAAGAAACATCGAGAAACTGTACGAACCAAACTGAGTTGATGGATCGCAGAACAGGGCGCTATGTGGCATTCCTTCCTCCTTTCCTTACGCATTTTCTTTCACTCTTTTCAGGGATTCCCCAAAGCAGCTGGCTTTTCCTCTCTGCTGCCTTATGAAAGAACTAGTGAACCACTACCGGCTTTTGCACATGGCGTCCCACTCCCACTGGTGTTTTGTGTGCTCTGGCCAGGGCTTTCATTGGTCCTTTGCCCTAAGATAATCTGAGGGGTGGAGGCACGTGTCGCGATATCGAAGTGGCCGTGTGTACTGTTGGTAGGGATATTCGGAGCGTCAGATCGAATTTTTCTAGATCGATCACTCTCCTCAGGTGTCCTTAGATCCGAAGACAGTGGTATATTATGGAAGGGCTGTGTATGTAGCAGTGCAAAGCAATGTGTACCTTTTTTTATAGATTCTTTTATCTGCATTGTGTACCTTTAAACCTAAATTTATATAAGAGGTCATCAGACAACATTAACAAAGCAATTTGTTCGAGTAAAATGGCATAGATCGAACCGAATTCTATCGTGATATAAGAGCTATATACTCAATGACGCGATCTAATCCTTTCGATATGCATGGCTTGTACTTGAGTTGCATTTGTAATCCCATAACCAAAACACTAGAATCGATCGTGTTTTACGTACTATGTATGGATTTGAACAGATTAATACAATATACAATAGCTGAACCTTTCACATTTGTGTTTGAAAGTTTTGAAAGCGTGTTGGATGTGTGCGAGGACTGTAGGAAGTGATCAATGATATACTTGTAGTGCTGCGGCCGATGCGCACCGGTAGGGAAGATTTATTAGGTTAATTAACAACTGGCCTGTCAGATTAGTACTACTAATATATATAAATTCTACTTGTACCGTTCGTCGACATAGGTTGTAATCAAAGCGTTTACTGTTTCCACAGGGCAAACATGTGAATGGCTGGTTGAGAGGGATCGATGGAAAATATCCCTTACTGTTTGCTTCGAAATTATGAAAATAAGTCTTGATTTGCCAAAAGTCTATGAAGATAGCTAATTACTTTGCAATTCAAAACGTTGCATCGATTCAGTTGTTCCATTCTATATGTTATAACACCAAAAAGCTCTAGAGAAAGGTAAAATATAAAACTTTAGGCCTGATTGGATGATTGTATTTGCACCAAGTACTTAAATTATATGCAGTTCTAGCAGCTTCCACAATTTGTAGTTTGATATCCTTATAATATCGTCTGTGGTCAGATACGTACATCGAGTTTAGTAATATTTAGTAGCTAGGATTTGTCTGAGGAGATCATTAGCATGACTCATCAAAAAAATCGTTCAACTTTAACTCGAGTCCATTCATTACAAACTTCAAACATATATTACAAACTCTGTTTGGAGAAACTCGACAAGTAATAGTGTAAAATCAATCACTTCGAGTTTGAAATTCAAATCCATAATACATTAGAAAAGTACAGAGAGTTTCCAATGATGGACTTATAGTAAGGATCAAGTGTGGACCTTTGAATGAACAGTTGTGTAAGTGTTTTAAACATTAATTGATACCATGTCATTCAACCGTTCATTCAAAAGTCCATCATCCTCACTCAATTTCACAGAATGTCACCCACCAAATCAAAGTCATGCACAAAGTTGCACGTAACAAATCATATAAACTTTTTAAAACACTTATGCAACTGTTTAAACTTAATACTCTTTTAATTTACTCAATGTCACCCGCGAATCATAGTCATACACAAAACAACGAAGAGATGGGAAACATGCTCAATTTCATTTTGCGCCTAACAAAATGGAACAGCGTCCTTAAGAGAAAAGTGCGGCAAATTTCAAACTTGTATACGCATAAAGTTCAAAGTTGAGCTCTTGACAAGGATGAAAAGAAAAAGAAAAAAAGAGATGAGGTTCACATGGATTGTTATCTGGGCCAAAAGGTTCCGGTTACAATTGTTTTTGGACCGAGGGCTTATATTTGGGCTTTTACCAACTTAAATTTGAAGCCCAAACCACCATATGCCGCCCTAGGGCACCTGTGGTCCTTATATACCCCAACTTTGGGTAGTCCGCAGCCACAGTGTTCTCCTCGCTTCCTCTCTTAGATTTGTTTTGCTTTGGCGACGAAGCCGCAAAGGTAATGATTCCTATTCCGAAACCCTGTTTATTCAATAACATTGGTTGATTTACTGCTTAGGAATCAGTAGCTCTTTTGTTATTTTAGGTTTTAGTGTCTAGCGATAGCCTCTGTGCTGTGCCAGCTTGAATCTTTCTAGTTGTTTTTTAGGGTCTTGATGAAGTCTGTATATGCCTCTGGTGATGATCCATATATACTTTCGTTCTTCCGAGGTTCTCCATGCGGAAATTTTTTGGAGACCTGAACTGAAGAGGCTGCTTGATTCTTTTAGTTACATTGTCTTATACATACAAACTGTACTGTTGTCTTTTAGGAATTGATGCTCCTTGTGCTTCTTTTTGGTTGTTTTGAATTAGATTTTCAGCTATTGTGGTGGTTTTGATATTTAGATTTAGGTTCTATTCGACAGTTTTTTATGTTTTTAATAATGTATTGGTTAATGTGGTTGTTAAGAGCGCCGATGTTTGGACTTCGTCGTCGGTCTATGTTATGCTACCTATGTTATGCTGGTTTTTGCGATTACACAATCTTTTGTTTTGGAATGATACATTTTATGCATCTTGTTATGTAATGTTCTTCTAGGTTTATACTATGAGATTTGTGCTGAGTTTGTTATTTAGATCTTATTTATAAGCTGTATATGTCAAATTGATTGATTGGGTTGATGTATTTTTTGGCAGGTTTGACGCAGAGTTTTTGGATCAAGTCTGGAAGACCTTGCCTCCTGCTCAGGATGTCTGGCTGGCCAATGGATGTAGATGTAAGTTATACTGCCCTTAAGTTATTCATCTTTATTATGTCTGTTCTTTTTTTGGCTGGGATTGAGTTAACTGTTGTGCTGAAATTGGTTATCTATTGTGTGATATTGAGTAGTGTTAGTCAATCGGGTCTGATAAGCTAAAAAACTGTGTCATCTGTTGTTATAATGTACATGTTGATTGGTATTACTGTGTTGTGTGCCTTCTGAAAACTATACCTGTCACATTATTTAACTGTTCATGGCTTATATGTCTATGCCTGTGTTTCTTTTCTTTTACCTTTAAAGAAAATAATTGTCTCAATTATCCTCTATATTCATGTAGGATTTAACTTGGTCCCGGGTGTTTTCCCAGTTCCATAAGAGTACTTTAAATGGTATGATTTCTTTTCTCTTCTTTTCCTATGCTTCTTTACTTGAAAACCTTTTCTTTTATGAATGAAAAAAGCCAATTTGCAGAGCAAGAGTGTCAATATTTAAAATATGGCGCAAATTGCATTGAAGGTTGGCAATAATATCAATCGATTCTCCGTGCCTATCAAATTCTGCATGTTTTGATTATGGCCTCGAACAAGTCGAGACATTCATTCTTCCTCTTCCATTTGTTTTAAGAGTTCTCTCATAAGTTGAAAATTGCACGGTTCCTTTCTGATTCCTTTTGTTGAAATCAATTAAGCCAATTTGCTGAGCAATGGCGTCCATTCTTTATGGCGCAAATTGCATTGAAGGTTGGCAATAGTATCAAGTGATTCTCCGTGCCTATCAAATTCTAATTGTATTGACTATGGCCTCGAACAAATCGTGACATCCATTCTTCTTAGGTTTAACCATATGTTCCAATTAGTACGAGAGTTTTCTCACATTTGGTTCATTTCTTTACTTCAAAAATATTTTACTTGAATAAAGAAAAGAAAGCCAATTTGCAGAGCAAGGGCGTTCATTATTTATGGCGCAAATTGCATTGAAGGTTGGCAATAATATCAATCGATTCTCCGTGCCTATCAAATTCTGCATGTTTTGATTATGGCCTCGAACAAGTCGAGACATTCATTCTTCCTCCTCCATTTGTTTTAAGAGTTCTCTCATAAGTTGAAAATTGTACGGTTCCTTTCTGATTCCTTTTGTTGAAATCAATTAAGCCAATTTGCAGAGCAATGGTGTCCGTTCTTTATGGCGCAAATTGCATTGAAGGTTGGCAATAGTATCAAGTGATTCTCCGTGCCTATCAAATTCTAATTGTATTGACTATGGCCTCGAACAAGTCACAACATTCTTTCTGTTTAACCAGCTGATTGTAACCATCTGTACTAACTAACTATTTATGTAACTAAAATATTAAAAAGATATGATCTCACTTGTCTACTTTTGTATTTAAACCCCAACTTTGTACTCCTGTTTTGATAATTGAGTTTTGTTGCTTGCTCATTGTTTGACTGCTGCAGGTTGTGAAGAATGAAGAAGAGGAGTTCAATACAGGACCACTCTCCATTCTCATGATGAGTGTCAAGAATCATACACAGGTAATGCTTTCTCATGATTTTCTGTCCATTGAGGCTTTTCAGATGTAGGGAAAGTATCCGGATTCAAATGGGTTTTCATTGTGCTTGTAGGTCCTCATCAATTGCCGCAACAACAGAAAACTTTTTGGCACTGTGAGAGCATTTGATCGGCACTGCAACATGGTTTTGGAAAATGTCAAGGAAATGTGGACTGAGGTATCTTTGTTCAATTATTATGTTTAATTTTCATTATTTTCAAAGGTCCTTTTCTAATACAGATCTTTCATTCTCAGGTTCCAAGGACTGGAAAAGGCAGGAAGAAAGCCCAAGCGGTGAACAAGGACAGGTTCATCAGCAAGATGTTTCTTCGTGGGGATTCTGTAATCATTGTTCTCAGGAATCCCAAGTGAGATGTATTGCAGCATTTCCCTGAAAATCATACTAATGTAGGGAAATTGAAAACCCTTTCGAGAGCGACTCTTAAGATTGCTATAGTAGTGTACATTTTGACCTATTTTGACTGTTAAATATCAGCAAGATTCAAGATTATTGTAGTAAATCTTGACCTTGCGACTTGTGTTATCATCTTGTAACCTAGTGTCTTGTTCCTGCAAACAATTTTTATCATCTTATTCCTCCATTGATCAACATAAGCTATCATTCTGATTAGTGACATCTGTCAAATCTGTGACCATTTCCAGGAAATTTTGAAGCTATGCCTAATCTTTTATGAATTAGGTTCATGTTGGTGCAAGGTCAACATCGTGTAAAACGTCGTGCTCTTTATTCCCTGGGATGTTCTAGTGGCAAAACTGCTTTATGGCATATTCCATCATTTCTAATCAATCATCATCAAGTGTTAGGTACATCGTTAATGATTGATAGGTGGCTAAAGCACAATGTTAAAAGAGTCCAATCCCAACTCATCCTCCTAGACCACCTGCAACAAATACCATCACGAATCCAATCCCCAGCAACTCATCCTCCTAGATCATCTATAACAAATACCATCGTGAAAGTAAAACATAAAATCTCTCACTGAGACTCGTATTGTAATATAATTTAACTCAAAATCTCTCATTTACGATTTATACGCTCGTTCTCTTGAGAGTTTTAATAACTTGAGAGTTAAGACTCGTCTATTAGAAAACTGAAAGGAAGAGAAAATGAAAAATTGACGTGATTGCTTAAATTCTGAAGTTGCCACGTGTCCCGGGGAAATATAAATCAATCATTTTTACGCTTCGAAGTTTGGAAAAGAAGCTCTGTAGTCTGCGCCTGACTGTAAAAGAAGAGACCAAGTTAAGCTCAGAAATTGGTGTGTGGGTTTTGGCGCAGACCTTATCCTCATTATTCTCTGAAGATGGGGAAAGGTGGGGGCTGCGTCCCAAGCAAGAAGAAGGTCCCGTCCGACGTAGTCGCCACCGAAGACGCCACGCGCGCCTCACGTGACGCCCCGATCGCCGCCGAGGACACTTCCGCCTCCAATTCCAATCCCATTCCGGACTCCAGCCAAAACGACGCCGTCTCGGAGGCGTCGCGTCCGATTGCGGCGGCGAAATTGAGGATATTCATCGTGTTCTACTCGATGTACGGACACGTGGAGGAGCTGGCGCGGAGGATCAAGAAGGGGGTGGACGGCGTGGAGGGAGTGGAGGGGGTGCTGTACAGGGTGCCGGAGACGCTGACGCCGGAGGTTCTGGAGGCGATGAAGGCGCCTTCGAAGGATGATGGAATTCCGGAGATTTCGGCGGCGGAGATGGCGGCGGCGGATGGGTTATTGTTTGGGTTTCCGACGAGGTATGGCTGCATGGCGGCGCAGATGAAGGCGTTTTTCGACTCGACCGGAGGGTTGTGGAAGGAGCAGAGCCTCGCCGGAAAGCCGGCCGGGTTTTTTGTCAGTACGGGGACTCAGGGCGGTGGCCAAGAAACCACAGCGTAAGCTTTCAATTACTAATTGTTTAATGCCATTGACTATGTGGATTATATTTGCTTAAGCTTGATCAATGTATGAGTATTGCTGAGGTTCAATAGGTCGAAGCCGGCTTTATATAAGCATACATTGTTTGAGAGAATGAAGCTTTGGACTAGAATTGAAATGTTTTCGGGCTATCACAGGTTGCATTTGAAACTATGTAATTCTGGTGCTTGTTCTATATGATCTTGATTGTTGCAAAGAACTTGGTCAAACTTTGATTCACAAAGCTCGAATCTTTAGGTTGACATTCTTTCCAATGTGCATTTGAAGAGATGATTTGTCCTTAGCATTACGGCGAAGTATATAAAAACTATTGGGTTTAACTTGCAATTATATATTAGAGTACATCTTAAGCAAGGCTGAATGTGCTGGTATCACTAAAAAACTTGAATATAGTACAATGCAAGATGTATGTCATGTTCTATAATACTGATAATTTGTCTGTGAGTTCTCCTTTACTTTCGTCGTTTGAGACAATTGTTGTGATTCGACTTATATATAGTAAAACTTACTCCCATATATAAATGTGATAAGTAAGTTGAGTATTCTGTGCTGTTGTATATTGCAGTTGGACAGCAATCACGCAATTAGCACACCATGGAATGCTATTTGTTCCCATTGGGTATACTTTTGGAGCTGGAATGTTCAAGATGGACTCAGTAAGAGGGGGTTCTCCATATGGTGCAGGTGTTTTTGCTGGCGATGGCTCAAGACAGCCAAGTGAAACAGAGTTGGGGCTCGCAGAGCATCAAGGGAAGTATATGGCAGCAGTAGTCAAGAAGCTTGCCTAAGCTTGACTATAAATTCCTGATTTTAGCATCTTTGTGTGCCATTATTTTGTTTGTTTTTATTTTTTTTATTTTTTTATTCCAAATATATTCCTCATGTGATTGATCTCGGCACTTTCTCATTCCTCTCATTGCTGAAAGATGCTACAGTATTCCAGTGTTACAGTTCTTTCGATTGGTTGTTTACATCTTTACTTCGTATCTGTTCAAAAAGCTGTAATTGGTTAAAACTTAAAAGTGGTTCTGCCTGATTGTGGCGAAAATAATTTGGGAATCTGTGGGTTGTGTCATTTTGTATACTTGATTTCTTAAACATGTAATTCATACCATTTAAGACTTGATATATGAGAAACTTACTTTTCGTTTCAATATTGCTCAAGCCTCTGATTGTTCATCTTTTCTGACCGTATGTGATGATCAATACCGCTTCAGATTCTGTGAAATTGAATACCAATTGATATAAAGATGGTGAAGCTGGGATGAATTTGCATTATCGATTTATCAGGAAATATACGAACAACTTTTTCATGGTTAGAACTTAGAAGCAGATTTAATTCGTGTGAAGCAACTTTTGGTGCTTTTGATGTAGACATAGCCAACAATGAGTCAATGACTGTCCAGATAGCTTATGTTTTGGTTTATCAAACTCCAGATAATCATATTCTCCGTTCTGTAAGATTGTTTACTAATAATAGGAAGAACTAAATACACGAAGGCCCAGTTTGGTATTGAGTTTTGGGAATGAAAATCTTATAATCACCATTTTGTATTGATTTTTTGTTTGGTAAAATTTTAAAATCTATTTATCTAAAACTTTTTAGTTTAAATGACCACGATTTTAAAAAGGGCCGATTACATAAAAGTCCATTTGGAGACATTTTCTCCCATATAGGTCCACCCAAACATTTTTACCCACATAAGTCCACCTAAGCCTAAATACAGTCTTATATTAGGTATTAAAGTTTAACAAAATTACAGACTGCCATCCAACCAAAAAATTAGAATTTCTCTCTTATATTTACAAAAATGTCACTAATGTAAAAAGTCAACAACCACAAATAGTCTCCGATTGACCTCCGGCGAGGTCTCCGGCCCACCTCCGACGAACTTTCCGGCCAACCTCCGGTAAACTTTCCGGCCGACCATCTGTGAGGATTCTAGCGACCACAAAACCTACTACCACTGACAACAAAAGATACTACTACCGACAAAAAAGGCTACTACCATTGACAACAAAAGATATTACCGATAGCAAAAAGAACTACTGCCACCAGCAAAGAAAGCTATTACCGATAACAACAAAAACTACTACCACCAGTAAAGAAAGCTACTACCACTGACAACAAAATATACTACTGATAGTAAAAAAAACTATTGCCATCAGCAAAGAAAGCTACTACCGATAGCAACAAAAGCTACTACCGATAGCAACAAAAGCTACTACCCATGGCAAAGAAAACTACTACCACTGACAACAAAAGATACTACCGATAGCTAAAAAAGCTACTGCCACCAGCAAAGAAAGCTATTATCGATAGCAACAAAAGCTACTACCGATAGCAACAAAAGCTACTACCGATAGCAACAAAAACTACTACCGCCACAACAAAAAAATACTATTGTCAACAACAAAAAAATACCACCGCCAGCAACCAGAGATACTACTGCCAGCAACCAGAGATACTACTGCCACAACCAATAAAAGATACTATCGCCACCAACAAAAACTACTACCACCAGCAACAAAATCTACTCATATGAGATTGAGAAAAATACTAGCATAGAAGTTGAAAACGCTTTGATTGTATATACAAAATATTATTACCGTGTTGAAAAGATACTAGTACAGATATTAAAAAAATACTAAAATTATGTAACTTTTTACAATGATATAATTATATATAAAGCTACTTCTGTACTTTAAAAAAGCTACTGTTATAGTTTAGAAAGTCTACTGTAATAGTTCTATAAAGCTCCTTCCGTGGTTTTGCCATTCTCGATTAGCACGCGACTTTATTTCAAATATTTCTTGGTTAGTCAAATGATCTCTTGGTTAAGAGAGGCTTCAATATCCAAATTCACATGAGATTTCTGCAAGAACAAATGCACAACAAAATATTAGTATTTGAAATGAAAACTAAAAACAACAATGAAAATAAAAGTTAACTGACATCATGATGAAAAAA
>NC_020495.1:26752465-26753676 GCF_000184155.1 Fragaria vesca subsp. vesca | reverse complement strand
TGTATTTCTCTAGCTTATTTTCCTACATGATCACCAAATTTATGAATACAAAACCACTCACAAGTACTAATTAGGTAGCTCACTATTGTCTTCTATGACTCTAAAAAACTATTCAATATAGACATATTATATATACAGAATCATTTTCAAATCATCAAAAACAAAGCCAAAACCAGCAGTAAGACCACATCATAGGGCACTCTCTGCCACTTGAATTCACCGCAATATTCAGTAATATTTCCATAAAGTAAAACAGCAAAGGCACGAAGTTTAAATGCCACAAAAATGTAAATTTGACACCAGTATGCTAAAAATACTTTCATAGTTGCATAAAGATATGATCAAAAGAACATAAAAGTATTGTAGACATTATAGAATGCTACTGCTTTTACATAATGAGCACATAACGCAATTGACACACAATATTGGTATCAGTAAGCATAGATACTATGACATTCACATAAAGATACTATCTTAGTAGCAGATTTATACTTCAACAGTTATAGAAAGCTACTGTCCTCATATACTTAACACTAAACATCATTTCAGACTAAAACACTTCATTTCACACTACTTAACATCTATTCAGTCAAACATGATTGTTATACACACTACTACTGCACAATTGAGCTAAAATCATGAAGAAAATTCAAACACACTATCTTCAACAATCAAATTAGGCAACGGAGTTCAAGAGCCAAAACCTGTTTACATGATTGAGAAGCAATTCATCGCCGGTCTTGTGGAACTTGGCCAGGGAGTCACGCTGTCTCCGGCGAGCGATCTACAAAATTGACATCGACCGCCGCCATCGTCGTTATTGAAAACCAGCGCCGACGTTGACAGCGACATGGACAAGGACGATTAGCGAGGATCGATCTTCTGAGAGAGACCTCCGACGCAGGCAGATCTACGATCGCATTCGCTTCAGAGCTAGTTTGGTGACGACCTTGTAGATCTGCTTGCGCTTTGAGGGATATGCAGTCTAGGTCGTCGAGATGTCGTCGACGTTCGATCCCGAAGTCATCGTTGCGGCGGCGGCATCGTCGGAGTTGGAGATGCAATCGAGATCTAGCCGGAAGTCGTCATCGAGACGGCGTGGTAGCGGTGTTGGAATCGAAGGTGGAAGAGAGAGAGAGAGAGAGAGAGAGAGAGAGAGAGAGAGAGAGAGAGAGAGAGAGAGAGAGAGAGAGAGAGAGANAGAGAGAGAG
>NC_020495.1:26744214-26752445 GCF_000184155.1 Fragaria vesca subsp. vesca | reverse complement strand
GAGAGAGAGAGAGGAAAACTCAGTATAAAGAGATGAGGGCAGTTTCAGTATAACAAAAATGTAAGCTGATGGAATTAAGTTTTGAAGTGGACTTATGTGGGTAAAAAATATGAGGTGGACTTACAAAGGATAAAATGTTTCAAATGAGACTTTTATGAAATTTTCTATTTTAAAAAACAGATTACGGGTTGCTTATTTAAAACTGATTTTTTTTAAAAAAAATTAAGTTTTTAAATCACAATTCCAAGCTAAGCCGAAATAACAGGCTCTCCTATCTTTAAGCCATGTTGTCTTTTTATACCAGGAAGAATAAAAAAAAATACCAGGAATGGGCTCATCCCCCGTCCCTTTGAGGCTTTGACAGTCCAAATCCAAAATATAACCTTACAATGTCCGGTTTTGCACACACGTTTTCACCAAAAGCAAATGCTGTCTTAAAGATTTATTTTCTAGTTTCCCTATTGGAAAAGACTTCTATTCGTTAACGCATAGGTTGAAGGTAAGATTCAGAGGAGACAATGGTTATGCTGTAAGGAAGAGACTTGAGATGAGAAAAGAAAGAATGAAAGATCATACATTTTTGTTTTGGACTGAGATAGAAAATAAGAATTTCGAAATTTGATATCAAGAGAGGCAAAACTAAGTCATTATGATGCGGCAGAAGGAATGCACTGGGATGGCGGCGAAGGGTTGCTCAACCATGGCTATATGGGCCTGGTTTCTTCCACTTTGGGCTGTAAGGTGGTGGGCTCTCTATACCTATGTGATTAGGCCTCAGGAACTGAGGGTCTGGGCTTGGGCCTGGGCCTTGGCTTGGGTTTGGGTTGTAGGCCCACCTGAGGTAACCATGTTATTTGATTTATTATTTACTGTTTCTAGCTATTCCGGGTTCCATGTTTATGGGCCCATGTCACCCTTGTGGTGTATTAATATCCCTTTGTGGATTTTACTGGCTTGGTCCAGAATGGGAGGACACGGTTCCTTAAACCGGTGTCAATCAATCCCATCTTTTTCCAGATTTTTGGTTACCCAACACTAAAATAATTTGTCAATTACCATTACAAACCTTCATGAGAGCGCACTTGGTTGTACGCTTAAAGTGCAATTTGACACTTACCTATCAGATTATGGGTGCTCACGTGTGGGTTCATCACCCCCCCATTTTCTTTGGTTCTGGTTCTTTGGTTTGGTTCTTGGTACTCTCTCATCAACCGCGGCACATTCATGATTTGGGTTTCGATGGTGAATTGTATGGTGTTGCTTTGAGGGAGTTCTTACTCTAGGTTGTGGGTTTCCATATGATTTGTGTATTGGGATTTTTTTGGCATCAGGTAATCGGGCATCAACACTCCGAATCAGTACTCCTTGCCTCACGGCAGTTGGTGGCGATGACGACAACAATGTTAGTATGTATTGGTGGTGTGTGTGATAGATTTGTTAGTATTGTTGCATTTCTTTTTTCGGATGTAGGGCCTATAGTTCATAGTTTAGCGAGTTGTTTGTCTCCATTCACTCTTTCTTATTTGATTAAGTTAGAGCCACATACTCTTTGTTTTTAGCAACTTTTTGGCCCTGCATTTCCAGACTTTGTAATTGGGTTTGTCCTTTAATTAATGAATTATTCATTTCTCTAAAAAAAGTCATTATTGATGCATCTTTTTACATAAAAAGCACACTAAAATATAACGTTTTACAACAATATTATTGGAGTGCTTGATTACAACTTATTGACGATCAGAAAGTTACAGTTGTAAACTTGTAATCACACAAGCAAATTCATTAAAGAAAGCGAATTTCGACTATAAATCACACATTTTTATTGCAGAGAGCAAGCTGCATGTTTAGGATTTCATCAACAGGCTAGGGAAGCCAAAGTCAGATGATCCGGCGACAAATCATCATCCCATCACCCACAGAAACATGAGAGATTTGTATACGAGGATCAGCTGCAAGTGCCTTGTTATGCTCAATAGCCAGTTCTGTCCTGCGCCGTTGATTCGACTCTTCAGGACACACAACTGATCCTAAGACGAGTGTGTTGTCGTAGACAACTAAGCCACCCACCTTCAACAGCTTCAGTAATCTCTCATGGTAGTTCCAATCGTTAGCCTTGTCTGCATCAACGTAGGCAAAGTCGAAACTGCCTTGATTTTCTTGCTGCAACAAACAAATCCATCAATAATTGCACTATAATTAATTACACATGAGATCCATCAATAATTGCCCTATACTTAATTTGTTACTTACATTTTCCAATAGCTTATCAAGAGCTGGTACAGCTTGGGATTCAATGAAGTCAATTTTGTGCTCCACACTAGCTTTCTTTATGATTGGCAGCCCTATTTGCTCATATGTCTCACGATCTATATCTATGGCTACAATCTGCAATAAGGTACGTAACTTATGTCAGATCCATGAAATTAAGGTAACCAACTAACCATGCATGGCGAGCTTTCATGAACATATATAGTGCTTTCGAATTAGCGTGACAAGAAAGCAGATTGAAGAATTTGTAACAGACGTACCTTTCCCTCCTCAGGAATAGTAAGCGCAGTGAGGAGGAGAGAGTATCCTGTGTAAACTCCAATTTCAATTGTCTTCTTTGCATCTACTAGCTTCAACAGCATGCCTAGTAACTGACCTGCATCTGGCGCAGTAGCGAACACAGCCCTGAAAATTAACAAGCCAAAAATCAGAACATTTTTTTTATATACGAGAAAATGATCTGATCACAGTCTTCACACGCCAAAAACTTCAAGGCCAAATTAATGAAGGCTTGGTTATCAAGAAAGCTCAATGAAACTTAAGATGCAGGCTACCCATAAGTGCGACTTAGTCGAATGGAATTGCCCTAAGGTAGGAAGAATGATGATTACCGGGTGTGGCTGACAGTGGCTTCCCTTAGCTCCTTGAGAGGCGCCGGTTCACGTGGATACACACTGGTCTCGAAGATATACTGCCGCATTGTTTAAGTCCGATTATTATTGATTTATTGTTTACAGTTTCAACCAAAGAAAGAAAACATAGAAGTCAGTGATGAGATATATACCTCAGTTAGTTCATCACTCTGCAACAGTTGCTTCATCCTTTTCCCAGTTGGGTCCATTTATACTCCGCGATACTACGTACAGCTTGAAAGGAATTAGTAAGAGAAAACCAGAGCAAGAAAGGTAGACAGGAAAATGAGTGGCTTTTCTGGAATGAATAATAATGCTCCTAGCTTACAAGATCACGATCGAGCAGAAGTTGCTATTTATACAAGAGAGAACGAGTACAGATGAAAGCTACGCGAACACTAATCAAAGGCTGAAAACTAATTACCACGTGAACAACTAATTAACAAACTAATCACGCTATTAAGAAGCTAATTCATTAACTCTAACACAGCTCTAGCTAATAATCTGCAAACCGGAAGCAGCAGCAACCCATGCAACAATTATGTTCTTCCACCAAACGTACAACTACAATTCTACAAATCCAACAATCAAAAAGATTTAGCTATGGAAGGTTTGTTAACAAAAGACTCGGGAGTCGTGAGCATCATTGCAAGTGAACTACTCACTGAAACAATATGGCAAACTACTCATGAACGACCAGTGTGAGCTTTGAATTGCCGTTATCGCGTCAAGACAATGAGCTGTCAAACAAAGTCTAGCTAACAAAGATTTTGGTGTAAACTGAGCTGTCAAACAAAATCCTCCCTTTAGATTTGTTTTGTTTTTTTTTTTTTTTTAACTAAAACATATATACCATTGAGTTACTAGAAGTACATATACTCTCGTTAAAGAATATTTGGGAGGAAAAAGCCAAGGAAAATGATTTTAGGTCTGAATGAGGCTTAAGATTTTAGGCATCAAACCTATGTGGCATGCCATGCAATGAAATGCATGTTCACATATTTATTTTTTGTTGGGGAATTTTCATATACACCCAATTTTGAAAAGTGATTTTAAATAAAACCCACCTAATATTTATATCTGATAGACATCTAAAATGTATCAATTATGATAAACATTATGTCCTATTTTTTCTAAATTTTATAATTGCCATCATTCAACTATAATTTATAAATATAATAAATAAGTTTAATTGATGTTGTCTTAAATACCTTGATTATGAGTTTTTCTTCTAACACTAACATTTTTCAATCAATTTGCAAGAATTTGCAAGAATCATGCGGTTTTCTTTATTTTTATGAAAAATTTAGATTAAAGGAATTTATTCTCTAATATATACATAAGGTAAAATATAATATGAATAAAATATCTGATCTAAACCCTATACCCTACACCCTGAACCTATACCCTAACTCTATACCCTTTACCCTAAAGGCCTAAACCCAATTTTGGGTTTCTTTTTATAGGTATATTATCATATCATGCCCTACTTAATTAATAGGTACATTAGAAACGTAAGTAGTAGAGAGTAAAATGTTCTCTCATTTACGATGAGAAATGATATAATAATATACCTAAAAAAAAGAAAATTAATCAAAGACCAAGAACGTGTACCTTACAATTAAATATTTTTCGACTATGTAAAGAGACACCAAATGTGAGTTTAGGAATGAAAAGTATCATCCTATTATAAATGACATACTTCTGTATATAACATATATATACACTCAAGTTAGTAATAACAAGGTAAGAAATTAAAGAATGTAATTGATTATGACAAAGTTAAATCCAACTAAATTAGCTAGTATTTGAGTTTTAAATTAATGCTAAAATTGAGAAATATACCAAATTTAGCTCTCTACTGTCTGAGAAATTTTTCAGTGGTACGGGAGGACCACGTGGCAGTCTGACGTGGTCCTACTTTCCAATCAAATTTAGACATGTAGATTTTCTTCACGAAAAATTATTTCAGCTATTTTGTCAAAGACCATTTTGGGTTTTCTGTTGTTTTTTTAATACTAAACCCTAAGCCCTAAACCCCAAACCCTAAACCCCAAACTCTAAACCCTAAACCCTATACCCTAAACTTTAAACCCTATACCCTAGACCCTAGACCCTAATTTGAACTTGCTAAATACCCATGAATGTCATTTCACAAAAAATAGAAAATATTTGTTTATATTTTAGTTGTAAAAAATCCACATGTCTAAATTTGATTGAAACGTAGAACCACGTCAAACTGCCACGTGGTCCTCCCGTAGCGTTTAAAAATTTCTCCTACTGTCTAAAGCTAGGGCAAGTTAGAGAAACCGAAAAATGTAGAAAACTATTAATTATAGACATTTGTTCTATATGATATGTTTATTTATGTGGAGTGGGTGTAAAATAAAAGAAAAATATGTATGGGTTTATCTTAAAAGAGGTCTAGTATTTTGGGTTTTTATCTAATTCTCTCTATTTTTTTTGTTTGCATCGTATTAGATTGGCCTAGTATTTCGTATCCTTGTTCTCTAGTAGTGTTTAGTCCTTCTTACAATGTATGGTGGCAAGAATTGGTGTCGATTCATTGGTTTAAGGTTTGTTATTTGATAGTCGACTTGCACCTTAAGAAAAAGAAAAGATAAGTCTGAACAGAGTTAAGAACGATGTTGGAAAACTTTCCAATTAGATGGCAAAGCATAATGCGAGATCAGCACCACAATAATCAACAATGTCAGCCAAATGAAAAGACAGAATAGAAGAAACCAGCATTACTAAAATCAACAATGCCAGCCAAAGGAAGACACATAATAGATGAAACATACGCTAAACAAAAGGCAAATTAAAGCATAGGCAATGGGGAACAGAAGTTAACAGCACGACAATCCAGCAAGAGAACAGATTCACCAAGTGACGACTAAACTAGCTAGATAGACAAGAAGCAAATTAGTTTATGTCCCGGGTACATAGATTGGCAGTGAACAACCAAAAGAAACAAGAAATAAGAGAATGACAAGAGACTCCTGATCGACTGGCAAGTACTTGTTAATTCAAGCATTTTGATTAGCGTTTTCCCTACTAAAAGATTTGGTTATTTGCATGCCCATTTATCAGAAAGTTTACCACCTTCAGACGTAAACCAATCTTTCTAATGGGAGTTTGTTCTCAGTTATTTCTGTCAACTTCATATCTGCATTATTTGTATTAGTTGAAACGTACTCAGCTTCAGACGCCCCTGTTCCAAATGCAAGGAAAGCTCAGAAGCATCAACTACGTGCAGCTCCTTTTCGAGCGTATTGGTATATGATAAGGTTGCCTAATCGAGTCCTGCAACAAGATGAGGACGTACTTACACAAGGTGTTCACAGCTCCTTTTCTTCTTTTAGCAGATCGATTGTTCAAACTTTGCATCAATTGAATATCGACCTTCCCTGTCAATTTCCTGAGAGAGTGAGAGGGAGTCCTGAAAACGAACCGGCTAACAGTCCCTAGTCCCTACCATATTCAAGAGGGGAATCGAATAATTGATGCTGGTGGCCTGGTATATAATAGCTGATAACATTCATGGATTTATTGAAAGGAAAGGAAGAAAGAAGAAGATTGAAAAGAAAGAAAACGCAGAGAACCGAATGGACTACATTTTGAATATTCTGATACAATCAACACAGAACAACTATCCTCTATAAAGGAGAATGCATATGATGATAGAATTACTAAAATACCCTTCTAAATATACATGCCTATATTCCTAACACTCCCCCTTAACCATATGCTTGGGCATCAAGCATAATGGTTGCAATACATCATAGCAGCAGGACTGGTTCTCCTTCAATGGCCAACATAAGCAACATCACTCAAGGCATTCCAGCAATAGTATCATAAGCTTCAATGAGAATGTAAATCGACCCCCATGATCAATGCATATAGTGCCATTAGAACTTATAACTCCATTAAGCACAATCAAATATTGACCACCTTGAGTACCTTCAGTTCTCCAAAAGAATTATAATGCTCAGAGAGAGGCCAAAGCCTTGTAGAAACTGAAAGGGGACCAATCTGAGATGGAGCACTACCAAAACTTTGTTCTTGGCAATCAACAAATGTAGAGAAAGCCCTGCCACAACAATCATATTCATACACACACAATGTATGGAACTATTGCAAAGAACATCCCAGCAAATCCATTATACTTGAATCATGAGATTAATGATCAGAAGAAGGCATTTCCAGGAGCTACGTTTCATCAATCACTCTTAGGAATCCAACTTGTTTCTTACTTTCTCTATTGTTTCTCAAGCCATCTGTACTTGTGCTTTGGTTACAGCAGAAAAATGAACTAGGTACTAGTTTGCAATCCAGTTTGCAAACTATGGGCTCGGATTTGGTACGGTACTAGTCTATCCCCCTCTCTCCTGTGTGTTTATCGCTTGGATGTGGTTGGTTGTAGAAGTAGGGGAGATGACAGTGTTGATTGATATTATATGTAAATACTCTGGGCTTCTAAATCTGGTGGTGATTTGAGATAGAAGAGATGGATAGGGATTATGGTTGAATGTTGTGAGCTTCTCTCTCTGCTATATGTTCCTAATTGCTTAGTGATGTATGTTTGGTGATACAAAGTTGATGACTGTTGCTTAGTGTTTTCCTACCGCAATTTGTTTGCGATATTGACCCTGTAAGAAAACGTAGTAATGGAGGTAGTAGTATGTGGAATTGTAGTATGGAGGTAGTAGCCTCTGTATGATTGTAGAGTTGTGGTAATCACAACTAGAGGTAGTAGCCTCTGTATGGCAAAGCGGTGCAGAAAATATTGCAGTAAGTCAAGGATCCAACTGAAATGTGGAGGGAAACACTTCTTATGCAGCAGCTTATTATGAATATATGGGACTGCTGGTTTGTCTAGATCTAATTTCAGAGAGCGTAGTTCAAATTGCAATGTGGAAGAAGACATGATTATGCAGCATATATGTTGGAGTAATGCTATAAGAGTTAAGGGGCGAGTACAGCTTCTAGGAGTGATCATCAATTGCTTTGGTTCTGGAATTATTTGGGAAATGTTGCAGGGCAGAGAGAAAGGATTTCTTCTTTCGCACTTCAGAGAAGTACTTCTCACTTCTTGGTTGAGGGAGGGTGTTAGAAATATACAGATATATATTTCAAGGGTATTCCTGTCATTTCAGTATTAGATTAGTTCTATATCTAGGGATTATTGTAGTGTTGTAATGTATTGAAAATTCACGATGTAGTCGTTTATGTTCTCAGCGTTTCTTACTTTCAGTCGTCTTCTTCCTTTTCTTCTTCCGTTGAATAAATCCATGAATGTTATCAATAGCTAGATTTAACCTCTCTCTCTCT
>NC_020495.1:26742823-26744194 GCF_000184155.1 Fragaria vesca subsp. vesca | reverse complement strand
TTTTTTTTTTTTACTTATATTAACACGTACTGCAGTATTTACTAGAAACTAGAGTGTGTACCCTCGAGAACCAAATCCACTAAAGGAGCTGCGGGAAGCCACTGCAAAGCTCCCTAAGTAATTATCTAAAACACTTCTACTCTTGTACATATGATTAAGTGAAATTCTAAACCATCTGATCGAACAAATCTATGTACGTGTGATTCATATATGATTGAATTTTTCAAGTATTGACTGTCAGTTGAACAAAAATGACGAAGTAGCTAAACAAAAACACAAAACACATACGCATAAGATGCCGTATGATCATCCACCAATGTTACATATCTATCTCCTGAGTCATTCACAACTAAGCAGGCCCAACTCGTGTTCGATTGTTTCTCTCATATCCTTGAAATGTTCTTGTCAAAGTTGATGATTGAGTCCCGACGCGAATTCTTTGTCTCCCCTATCTTATGACAAGCATATCCACTATTTATGGTATAGAAAACGAAGGATCGATTACCGGTCACCCAGCGTACCTTATGAACTGTTTGGGGAGACAGCCTACACGCCCACGGTTACCTTTAAATTTACTTTTTTTTTTCACCATCTGTTGATCCCCACATGATTCAAGCAATGTTATTGGCTGGGACCTGTAAGATGCAGCTATGCAGCATATGGAACTAGACTTATATTTATAAGTCTTGAAGAAGCTTTTGTACAGAATGCAAAACACTGAATATAACTTATATATTCTTATGTGTATTAATCGAATTAGTTACATATATATAAGTTGGACATCTGCATATGGAACTAGACTTATATTTATAAGTTTTGAAGAAGCTTTTGTACAGAATGCAAAACACTGAATATAACTTATATATTCTTATGTGTATTAATCGAATTAGTTACATATATATAAGTTGGACATCTGGAATTTGAATTCTAAGTGGAATCATTAAGACAAGAAAAGGATTAAGACAAAGGGAAATTATTGACAGTTCCTTGATGGAAGAAACTATCATGTAACCAACTGCAGCAGTTAAGAAACTGCACAGCAGCCTATAAAGCCTATCTAGATCCCTGTTAGAACACTAATCATTCTCATAAATACTATCCCATCAATAGAGAGAAAACTGAGTGGATCTAGGAGAAGATCAAGATGGATACGAACACAATTCAAACAAGTTAGTACAGCAAAACTTAGATGCATTTGATCTATATTTGACATAGCTTAATCTAAATATATGTTTATGCAGTAAACAAAACTTACAATTGGTATCAGAGCTACTATGCTCAGATATAGATTGGTGTTTTTGTAAAGTTCTTATTCTATTTTGACATCCTGGGAATTTGATATGCATATCAGTATTGTTGCAATTTGAAATT
>NC_020495.1:26741038-26742773 GCF_000184155.1 Fragaria vesca subsp. vesca | reverse complement strand
GATGGTCACCCCAAATTGGTCGCACGAACTAAAACTTCTAGCGATGAAGCCGATAATGTCAAGAGTTTATCCGATGTGCAAGGTGAATGACGTGCAATTTATATGCGAACAAAGAGACAACAGAAGGAGAACACAGAATTCTGGGGTCATGGCACATGGTGGGCGGAATGGAGTTGACTATTACGGTGTTCTCCATTCAGTGGTGGAACTCGTTTATGGGCAAGACATGACAGTGCACCTCTTCAAGTGTAGATGGTTTGATACTAGGCCGCAGAGCATGAAAACCGATTAGTACGGAATATTATCGGTGAACACTGCTACAAGTTCTTACGAAGATGACCCGTTCGTTTTTGCCACATCGGTAAAATAAGTGTTTTATCTTGATGACCTTGCTAAGGGTGACGCGTGGAAAGTAGTCAACATTGTGCACCCTCGAAACATTTACCGGGTGGCTACACTTGGAGAGGCCGAAAACGAGGAAGAGGATGTTGCGTATCAAGAGCCCAACGCAATAGGTATTCCTAACTCCTCTACCGTTCGCCTTAATAATTTTAAAGCGGGTCGTTCGGTGCGAATTCGTGATGAAGAGCCAAGGCTTATTGATGTTGATCCAAATCAAGAAACAGACGAAAACTCTGGCGATGAGGAAAGACATATATTACCAGAAATTAATTCTGACACCGAAGAAGACTCATCGGATGATTCCGATTACGAGCCTTAGTTTTAATTTAAAGGACGTAATCCATTAATTTGTATAACTAAAGACATTTTCCTTTATAGTTTACATATGTTGAATTCATATTTCAGTTATTTTATATGAATTTTGGTGATACATGATGAATAGGAAGTTAGTATGGTTTACTAATATCGTCTGTTTTTTTTAATGTATTTTTTTTCCTTAAGCCGACGAAATACACCATAATTCGTCGGCTAAAACCATCTTAGCCGACGAATTATAGTGTATTTCGTCGGCTAAACCCATCTTAGCCGACGAAATATACTATATTTCGTTTGCTAATAAAGTTTTAGCCAACGAATAACCTAATATTTCGTCGGCTTTAGTTATTTTTGAATTTTTTAATTACATACTATAGCCGACGAATACATTAGGGTATTCGTCGGCTAAACCCCTAAAAATTTTCTATTACCTACTATAGCCCTATCTTCGGTGGTTATTTTCCTTAAAATTTTTAGACGACTTCTTGCGTCTCATCGGTTTGAAACTATTTTCAGTTGGAGGTCCGGCCAAAATACGTAATTTAGACGGTCGAACGACCTTTTCCGTGCGTTTAGGGGTTTGACTTACGAGATTGACCGTCCGGATCGAGCCCCTATTCTTTTCGGATCAAGTTGAATTTTTTCCCATACATGTATTTTGTCATGATGGTCAGATCTGACGGTCGGATTTCTGTTTCTCAAGTTTGATCATCACAATCACAACATGCATACTAATGTTGTATAACTTGTTTATCAAGTGTTATGTAAATGTTCCGTTTCAAAAACAAACTATACGTAAAACCTTCAAACGCCAAAAAGTCATGAAATAAGATATGACGAGAATGTTGAAATACATCCACGGTAGAAATAACACACTATTCCGGTAAATATTCGGTGCCAATAGTTGCGGTCAATGCAATTTTTCATTCTTTCCCCCTATGAGTAGCCCTATATTCGATGGTTATTTTGCGTAAAATTTTTATACGACTTGTTGCGTGTCATCGATTTAAAACTATTT
>NC_020495.1:26730543-26736985 GCF_000184155.1 Fragaria vesca subsp. vesca | reverse complement strand
AAGAGAAACATGTTGGGATTGTCTCAGAAAATTACATTGATAGAGTGCTGCAAAGATTTGGAATGGATAAATGCAGAGGGGGTAGTGTACCTATGTCTAAAGGTGATAAGTTGCACAAGGGTCAGTGTCATAAGAATAATTTGGAGAGGAAAAGCATGGATAATGTGCCATATGCTGCTTTAGTTGGGAGTTTGATGTATGCGCAAGTGTGTACAAGACCAGATATTAGTTTTGCAGTGAATATGCTTTCAAGATATCAATCAAATGCTGATCAAGAGCATTGGATTGCTGGCAAGAAAGTGTTGAGGTATTTGATGAGCACCAAGGATCACATGTTGGTGTTTAAGAAGTTGGAAAATCAAGAGTTAGAAGTTGAATGTTACACTGATGCATCATATAAGCAAGACTTTGATGATTTGAAATCGACTTCTGGATATATCTTCATGCTTGCTGGAGGAGCAATTTCATGGAAAACCAACAAACAAGAACTGACTGCTACTTCAACTTTTCAAGCAGAATATGTTGCCACTTTTGAAGCTACTGCACATGCCCTATGGTTAAGAAATTTTATTGCTAGAATGAGAGTGGTAGACTCAATTGAAAGGCCAATGGTGCTTTACTGTGACAATGCAGCAGCTGTGTTCTTTTCAAAGAACAATAAAAGGACATCTGGTTCTAGAAATATAGATGTGAAATACTTTTCAGTGAGAGAAAGTGTAAGAGATAATGAAGTGGCAGTGATTAAGATTGGAACAAGGGAGCAACTAGCAGATCCACTGACAAAGGCATTACCAGTATCAGCTTTTATAGATCATGTGAAGAACATGGGAGTTTTAAGTGATTTAATGATTAACTTATGAAGTATTGTTGTAAGACAATAATATATGGCAATATATCAGTGTTTTGCACTTGTTAATCTTTTTAGGATTCATCAAGTACTTTATATATTTTGGATGAAATATTATTCAAAGTATGATGCTGCATAATTAAGTGTGTGTATATACCTTCATATATTTTCTGGTTTTATATCAGTAAGATATGCAGTTTTCAATTAGGCCATCAGGATCATATACTTATTTTCGATTACTTAATATATAACATGATTTTACTAGTGGTAATCCATGTGATTGAGGTTACTGTAGTGTGATTGCAAGAGACTGGTAATTTTATAGATATATCATGTTCTTCTGCAGTTCATTATGGATGAACTTGATTGACAGGTTTTTGAAGCAGATGGAGTTTTACATTTTGTTCAAGTGCGCAATTTCAGTCAAGCTTATTCATAGATTGATAAATATAATTCTAGTTCAGTGGGAGATTGTAAGATGCAGCTATGCTGCATATGGAACTAGACTTATATTTATAAGTCTTGAAGAAGCTTTTGTACAGAATGCAAAACACTGAATATAACTTATATATTCTTATGTGTATTAATCGAATTAGTTACATATATATATAAGTTGGACATCTGTTTGAATTCTAAGTGGAATCATTAAGACAAGATAAGGATTAAGACAAAGGGAAGTTATTGACAGTTCCTTGATGGAAGGAACTGTCATGTAACCAACTGCAGCAATTAAGAAACTGCACAGCAGCCTATAAAGCCTATCTAGATCCCTGCTAGAACACTAATCATTCTCATAAATACTATCCCATCAATAGAGAGAAAACTGAGTGGATCTAGGAGAAGATCAAGATGGATACGAACACAATTCAAACAAGTTAGTACAGCAAAACTTAGATGCATTTGATCTATATTTGACATAGCTTAATCTAAATATATGTTTATGCAGTAAATGAAAACTTACAGGACCACCACATGGTAGTCCCTGACCACCTAATAATCACTCTAAACAACAATGTTCACATATTATATTACTTATGAGTTATATTACTTATGAGGAGGTTTTCATACAAAATTATCTCTATGTAGGGTAAAATTATAGTTTGCTAGGCTCATATTCGATGAGCGGAAATGTACAATGTAATAGTATGTGAATCACCTTCGGGGTCTGTATCGGTGTCATTCTGGCTTGCGACTATTAATACAATGTGTTTTAAACCCACCTTTGTTTCAAAAAAAAAAAATGAGGAAGGTCCGTTGCAGACTTGCAGCAATACAGATTATAATTTTTTTCGGTACCAGACCTTAAATCTCTCGGTGCGGCCCTGTTGATCTGCTCCATATAAGTCATGACTTGGAACAAGAAAACTTGATCTTTCGAGATCATTACTCCACTCCTTCACAAATTGGTTCTCTTATGCTAACTTTTATAAGTCATATTTATTTGCTAATCCTTCTCCTCCATCGCAGTGAAATTGTATAACTATTAAATGACAGCCTCCTAACACATGTATTTTGAAAATGAACTTTGATGGCTTAGTGTGGCATAAACACCATAATGCTGGAGGTTTTGTTTTCCAAGATGACCAAGGCGGGTATTACTGATGTCCTTTGAGTGGAGGCCCTTGCCTTAAGAGGAGGGTTAATAGCTGCTTGGACAGATAGGTTTCTCAATTTACAAGTTGAAGGTGACTTCAAAATTCTGATTGATGCTCTACTTGAGAACTTTTAAGTTCCATGGCGTATTAAATCTGTAGTGCAAGATATTGTCAAGTTAGCTGATATCCTGCTGATGCCATGACAAACTTTGGCCATAATCACCCCGGCCCCTCAAAGTTGGTGTAATGGTGTTCTTTCTCTTGCTACTAGTCAAGCCTTCCGTTTAGATAGATTGAGGTTGGGTTGTTTGTAAAGGGTTCTCCTTGTAATTTCATTTGTTTGTAAAAAAAAAGAAAAAGAAGCATAAAGTATTTGGTCCCATTTCTTGATTGATAACAAAAAAGGTGACTTTGTTTGTTTGTTTGTGGGTAAACATTGCTGAATAAACAAAACGGCATTTCTCTTGCAGAAAAGGGAACATATATAGTTATATACCCAGGTTCATCACAGACACCAACTGGTCAATCTCAAGCTAAAAAAACCAACCAAGTATCCCATATCCAATCTAGACTATCTGGTACCTGGTACATATGCGATGATACTGATTAATGTTCTGAGTAGACACATTATATATCCCTTTCCCTATGCTCGATCTGCTTCCACCCCAATCTCAATAATCATATTTGATCCAGAAGCACATGCATAACTGAATTACATGGCGGAGATGAGCTCAAAACCCCATGCCTTGCTTGTCCCAAGCCCCATGATGGGGCACCTCATCCCCTTGATGGAGCTTGCAAGCTCCCTAGTCACCCACCACAACTTCCACGTCACAGTCATCGCCGTTTCATCCAACTCCTCTCCTGAACTATCCCAGGTCATCCAATCCGCCAAGACCAAGAAGCTCTGCGACATCATTGAGCTCCCGGCGCCCTCCGACCAGGCTTCCAACATGGCCGGTTCAGTCTTCACGCACCTCTCCGCCGTCATGCACGATGCCAGATCACCTCTCCGGTCTGCAATCTCGCTCTTGGAGGTCAAACCAGCCGCGATGATCGTCGATATTTTCGGCACTCCCGCCCTCACCGTGGCAGAAGAGTTCCATATGCTCAAGTATGTGATGGTAGCTTCCTGTGCTAGGCCATTGACCTTGCTTCTATATGCTCCAGTTCTAGATAAACAGATACAAGGAGAGTATTTGGATCGCGAAGAGCTTCTGGAGATTCCGGGTTGCAAAGCGGTTCGACCTGAAGATGTGGCTAAGCCGTTGATGAATAGGAAGGATAGGGAATACGAGGCTTACTTAAGAAAAGCGAACGATATCGCTTCAATGAGTGACGGGATCATGATCAACACATGGGAGGATCTCGAAGCCGAGTCTCTTAAGGCTATGAGAGAGCATCCAGAGTGGAAGAAGATACTTCAGGTTCCGGTTTACACTATCGGACCTCTGTTTAGATCGGCAGGGCAGCCCGGTGGTGGTTCGACAGCTCCGAGGAGTGAGTTGTTGGATTGGCTGGATAAGCAACCTAGAGAGTCTGTGCTTTACGTAGCGTTTGGGAGTATGGGGGTTCTTTCGGCTGAACAGATCATAGAGATGGCTTGGGGTTTGGAGCTTAGTAAGCAGAGGTTTATATGGGTGGTGCACCCACCAAGCAAAAGATCAGGTGATAAAGGGAATGACATTTCGGAGTATTTACCTGAGGGGTTCATGGCTCGAACTCATGAAACGGGTGTGGTAGTCACCACTTGGGCTCCTCAGTCGGAAATCTTGGCTCATTCGTCGGTTGGAGGGACTCTCTCGCACTGCGGGTGGAACTCATCGGTGGAGAGTATACTGAATGGTGTGCCGATGATCGCATGGCCGCTATATGCAGAGCAGACGATGATTGCCACACAGCTGGTGGAGGAGCTCAAGGTGGCGATTAAACCTAAAGAGTTGCCAGCAAAAGCAGTAGCAGGGAGGGAGGAGATTGAGATGTTGGTGAGGAAGATTATGAAGGAGAAGGAAGGAGATGAAATGAGAGCAAGAGTTAAAGAACTGAAAGTAAGTGGCGAGAAAGCTCTGAGTGAGGGAGGGTCTTCTTTCAATATGCTATCTGAATTGTCAAGGCTATGTAAGATCAAAACCGAACAGCAAGCAGGCCAGAAAGTTTGACACTGAACTACCGAAGAATTGGCCAACTAGTTTGAATGTGTCACCAAATAAATGAGGTATTGAATAATTCTTGCTTGTTTGATTTGTACTTCTGCTTGTTAAGATTGCATGCGTCTATAAACTATATAGTATTCAGTTTCTTGCACCACATTAGCGTATTGAACTGTTGCGAGCAACATGCTGAATACTTTGCAAGCTTGAATCCTTGTCGACATATTATCAAAATGAAAATCATGTGTTGAAACTCCATATTCAATTCCAACGACCCCAAATTTATCGATACTTATGCATTTCCGAAAACCCAAATCTATCACTTCCACACCTATCCATCCTCTCGATCGTTAATGCTTCACCAATTCTGAGCATTCTAACAAGATACAGAAAATACTGAAATAAATATGAGGTCAGGTTAATTTATTTCTTCATCTTGATCAACCAATAGTACAATATAAAAGAAAGAAAAGCTGAAGTACTAATATGGAGGAGAATCAGCAGATCATGCATTATTAGTAACATGTTTCAGCACCATATCAACTTCTTCATGTGTGCTCAAAGCTGGTCTCAAGGTGCCCCTGGAAAGCCAGAAACACAAGCCATGAACATATCATCAGCTAAACTGTGGCATTGTGGCACAGTTTATTCAATACAGGCATATGTCATGTGAATTTGAAAATCTAGCAGAAGGCGGCTATGCGACGTGCGAATGTCATGTTTACCCACACGTTTTCATTTTAGTTACAAAAATTTATACGTAGACATGAAACGGAAAAAGTAGAGAAAAGGAAAAGAATCAAGTTGAAGCTGAGCCAAGACTTCAACCGAAAATTTTGGGTTTTGGATAATACCCGCGGTTTATACCCGGAACACCACTTGTTTTATGTTTTACTTTAATTTCATTGGCCAAAGTGTTTTATTCTTATTTTTTATTGATGTATTTAATTAGAGAAATTTTAAATACACATCTCTAATCTCTTAATACACACCTTTATTATTTTATGTTTCTATTGAGATTTTATAGGTAAGCTAAATGACCAAAACATACATCTGTTATTAAAAAAAAAATTCGCACTAGAAGTATTCTTTCCAACGTCTTCTACCCTAAAATCGTCGAAAGCACATATTCTCCTTTAACCCCAATTCTTCTCCACAATTCATTTGGGTTTTTTTTTGTTATTTGTATCAACTTTAGTTTGATCTTACAGATCATATTGTCAAATACTGCATCTTTATCAGCTTTAGTTTGATCTTGGAGATCATATTGTCAAGTACTGCATCTATATCATGACAAATTTTATCGAATAACAAGTTATTTATGTTTAATAGCTACTGTACTTCTACAGTTATACAAGCTTGTGAATTTTGAAAACTTGTATTGGTGATTTGGAGTTGGGATATAATAATAATCATTTGATTATAAATTAAACGATGATAGCAAAAATTAGATGAAATAATATATAAAAAGATGTACCAAATAGTAACTATATATTAATTATATTAAATAACGGAATATTTCATAAATTAAGGATATTTTAGGCAGTTTGGGATGTGTATTAAGTATAATACTGAAATGAAAAACTTAATAGATGGTGTATTAAATAAAGAGTGTATATTAAGATATTAAGGGTGTGTATTTAAAATTTCTCATTTAATTATTATTATTTTTTTTCATGCTGCTATGTTCTCATATAATCTGAGTTATATGAATAATTACTTATACCCTTTATTTTTTCAGCTACACTCGGTCCGAAAATGGGCCCAAATCCAAGAGGAGAAACTCACCTTAAATATTCATCATCAGAGTTTTCAACGGATCATATTAGTTGCTGAACTCTCTCTCTCTC
>NC_020495.1:26720195-26730523 GCF_000184155.1 Fragaria vesca subsp. vesca | reverse complement strand
TCTCTCTCTCTCTCTCTCTCTCTCTCTCTCTCAAACGAAACCAATAGCTTGGAACAGCGATGGCGGACACTCTGAGCGCTCTGAGGTCTTTAATGGCGTCTCACTCTCCTCCTCTTGACGCCTTGGTTGTTCCTTCCGAAGATTACCACCAGGTCCTCCCCTCTTAATCCAATTCTCCGATTCCGCGATCATCATAATCATTTCTTCTTCTTCTTCTTCTTCGTTTTTATCATTGGAATTTTCGTTTTTTGATTCTTGATTATCGTGTTATCAATTCTTGATTTTTATTTTCAGAGCGAGTATGTTTCCGCCAGTGACAAAAGACGTGAATTCGTTTCCGGCTTCACTGGAAGTGCCGGTCAGTTTTCTTGTATTCGATTTTCGTTGAAGGAGTTTTAGTTAGAATCTTGATGCAAATTGATGAAATTGAAATATAAATGAAAATTTAAAGCCGATTATAATCTGAATGCGTGTGTATATATAGCTTGCTGAGTACTGAAGTTTTGGTTCGAATTCATGAATTTGTGGATTGAATTTTGTTCAGGTTTGGGGCTTATAACGAAGAATGAAGCACGGCTCTGGACAGATGGCCGCTACTTTTTGCAGGCAACACAGCAACTTAGTGACCAGTGGCAGCTTATGCGAATGGGAGAAGATCCTGCTGTAGATGTCTGGATGGCTGATGTGAGTTGCGGCGTCTCTCAGTAACTCGTATATTGTTATCTTATTTTCGGTAGAGAAGCGAGAGAATCTTTGATGCTTAAAGTACTTCTGGAGCTGTTAAAATTTTCTTATTAATTGTTTTTTGACCTGTTGGAATCATAAGCATTTCAGTTACTGGTATGATTTAGTGTTCACACTGCTTTTGTATTTTGTTTCTGAGTAAAGAGCAACTTTGCACATTCGTATTTGTCTGTTTTACAAATTCTTCTGGGCTAATTATGCGGATTTTGATGATTTGTTTCTGGCAGAATCTCCCTGAAGGTTCGGCCATTGGTATAGATCCTTGGTGTGTATCGATAGACACTGCACAGAAATGGGAGCGTGCTTTTGTCAAGAAACAACAGAAGTTGGTTCAAACTTCCATAAATTTGGTGGATGAAGTTTGGAAAAGTCAGCCCCCTCCTGAAATTAATCCTGTAGTTATTCATCCTTTGGAATATGCTGGTCGTTCTGTAGCAGATAAGTTGAAGGATGTGAGAAAAAAGCTCGTCCAAGTGAAAGCTCATAGTATAATCATCTCCGCACTTGATGAGGTAAGCTGGTTTGTTCTATTTCCTTATATCTTTGTTCAATCTTGATACTGTGCATTAATAACCTCCTTGAACATCAGAGATATGATTTTAATTTTGTCATGACTCTGCAGGTTTGCTGGTTGTATAATATCCGTGGCACTGATGTTGCTTACAGTCCTGTTGTTCATGCCTTTGCCATAGTTACTCTGAACTCAGCGTTCTTCTATGTGGACAAAAGGAAGGTTTCATCCGAGGTTAGTTAACTCATATGTATCTATTTTCATCATCTTCTCAAGCAATATTCATATGGTGGCAAATACTGTTATTGAGTTGGAACTTATTAAGACACTGATAATAATAGATGTATGTAGTATTGGCCTTCACAAATTATGTACGCAATTACTGAAACCACATAACAAAGTTATGTGTCCTTAGTTGTCTTATATTTGTCTTCCTTTCCAAGTTTTTACAAGTGTGAATTTGATGTGTCAACCAGTTTAGACATAGTTGAGAAATTCCTGTGCTATGTAGGTAAACTCATACTTGGAAACAAACGGAATTGAAGTTCGGGACTATAAAGTTGTGAGCTCAGATGTCAGCTCGCTTGCATCTAATGAGCTTAAGCCTTCAATTCAAGCCAAGGGAACTGAAACTGAAACAGCAGGAAATGGTACAATAAAAGCTGAAGAAAGTAATAATGACCTCATATGGGCTGACCCTGGTTATTGTTGTTATGCATTGTATTCAAGGCTAAACCCTGACAAGGTTCTCTTGCAGCAGTCACCTTTGGCCCTTGCAAAAGCTCTGAAGGTAATGCTTGCATTCTAATTTCTATATAATGTAGAAATATTCTTTTGTTTCTTGTGCCAATTGTTCCTTAAGTTCCTATTATTTCTATTTTTATCTTTTTCTTATATCAACCGTTTGCTTTTAAATTTTAGAACCCAGTTGAGTTGGAAGGGTTAAAAAATGCTCACATTCGAGATGGTGCGGCTGTTGTGCAATATCATGTCTGGTTGGATAAACAGGTGGGCTTTCACACCTTTTGGCATCTTATATGTGAATAGTGGTCTCAATTTCTAAGTGTGTTTTCCTTATTTTGATGATTTCTGCAACAATGTGAATATTTGAGCTTCTTTAACAAATGCAGATGCAGGAGATGTACGGTGCCTCTGGTTTCTTTTTGGAGGAGGAAACAGATAAGAAAAAACACTCGTAAGTCTGTTTCCTGATTGAATTTCATATCTATTTATCAGACTAGTTGTAATCTGCAAGTTTTGATTTTGATTTTCACAAAAATACATAACATATGCTTTCCATTACAAAGAAACCAGCACAGAATGGTATAACCTTACATGTTAAAGTGAATAGTTAACTTTATGCTGTACATACTAACTGCATCATTACAAAGTAGTTCTTTTTGTTCTATTGTATTTATGAGCTTGGAGAACTGTTCTGAGCTTCTAAATTTGATGCATGAATATTCTGAAACTGTTACTGCCGCATGACTCATTTGATATATTATTTTCTGAAAATAATTACAGTGCACTCTACTGTATCATATGTTGATTGATGTAATAAATTTTATCAGGAAAACTGCAAAACTAACTGAGGTGACTGCAAGCGATAAGTTGGAAGGCTTCCGAGCATCAAAAGAGGTAGTGTGAAATTTTCATAAGAGATAGTAGATAATCTGGAGATTTGTCTTTGTTTTGTGTGTTGATCCCATGACGTACATTGAACTGGATTTTTTTTTTTTTGGGTACATTGAACTGGAATATTTTTGTTATAATTGTAATCTTGGTGCTATCTTTATAATGCTTTTGAAAGTGGCTTGCACCGCAACACTATTGTACAGAAAATAAATACATTGTGCAATTGTTGGACATGATTAGCATCTTTGTTTTTTCTGGTATAATTGCAGAATTTTAGAGGATTAAGCTTCCCTACTATTTCCTCGGTTGGCCCAAATGCTGCCATTATCCATTATTCACCAGAAGCAGAGACCTGTGCTGAGTTGGATCCAGACCGCATATATCTTTTTGACTCTGGAGCACAGGTTTAACAACTCATGATATCGATGAATCTAGTATACACACTTTGTCATGCTTCAGTTTTTCTAATGGGTAGTATTGTTGGTATGGTTGAAGTATCTGGATGGAACAACTGACATAACACGAACAGTTCATTTTGGGAAACCTTCAACTCATGAGAAAGCATGCTATACCGCAGTAAGTGCTTTTTGTTTCTCTTTTAAGACACTTTGTTATTTGGTAGTCTTAGCTTGATTTCAGTATCATTGTCCCTACATCAATATGCTTTCACGGTTTCACTTGCCAAAATGTTATTTCATGCATTACTACACATGATACGTCGTCACCCTCTACAGTTCAGCAACAATCAGGGTTGCATTCTCTAAAATTGGAATTTCTTCCTTTTCTTTCTTGTCTTTTATTTTTATCAGATATTTAAGATGTCATCAGATTCAAAGTGGTCAAGTCTTTTGAAGCCAAGATTTTTAATTTAGATTCACAATTATCCCCCAAAAGCCAAAATCTTGAAGCCAACCCTAGCCCCTGGGGTATTCTAAAGTTGCTTTATTTGCTCCTGTGCAGGTCCTCAAAGGTCACATTGCTCTAGGGAATGCTCATTTTCCTAATGGAACCAATGGTATTCATTTTCTTAATGCTTCTTTGTATCTGTTTCAATTTAAACGAGATGCTTTTTTTTTCTTTTCAAGTGTTAACTCATCTTTTCTCACATTGATCATTCACATGTGTTTTTTTTTACAGGCCATGCCCTGGACATTCTGGCTCGAGTTCCTTTGTGGAGGTATGGTCTCGATTATCGACATGGTACTGGTCATGGGATTGGATCTTACCTAAATGTTCACGAAGGTAATTAATGAAATGCAGTGCTCATTCTTGCTTTTGAACATATTGATTTGAGATAACTAACGAGTATTCTGTTTTTCCATTCATTTGAGCAGGACCCCATCTAATTAGTTTCAGACCTCGCAATGTCCCACTGGAAGATTCTATGACTGTAACAGATGGTTAGTGGCACAGTGTACATTTGTTTTTCCGATGATCATTATATATTTGTTTACTGTTGTAGGATAATTAGGATAATCTTCTTCAAATAATTGAATTAAAAAAAGATACTAAAACCACGAGAAAAGATACTATATAGTGACAGAAATGCTAATATAGAAGAACTTCTATTTAATGCTCCAATGCCGCCGCCCTATATAATCATGTTGCATAACCATTATACTTCTGTTTGTCGAATATAACCATTATACTTTTGTGATGCACTGAAACTGCACTCCACAGAACCTGGATATTATGAGGATGGGAATTTTGGTATAAGATTGGAGAACGTGCTTATAATCAAGAAAGCTGATACAAAATTCAATTTTGGTGACAAGGGCTACTTGCAATTTGAGCACATAACATGGGTAAGTTGTGAATGTTCTGTGTGACTTGTTATCCTTACATGGTTGGATGTCAGTTTTGTTTGAAGCTCCGGATCATATCAGTTGTGCATACATTTTCATGAACTTGCATTGTGCATGAGTTGGCTTAGTCACCTATCAAATTGAATTACCTGGCTTAAATTCTTTGCCTTTCGTGAATTGTGACGAGTGCACTGTATGGTTTGAATGCTAAGCTGAAGGTTTGTATTAAAACAAATTGAGAATCTACCGCTAGTTTGTTAGCTGATTCTCTGTGATATTGCTGTTGTGGCTTTTCTATATTTGATGTGTTTTTCCTCTCCAGGCACCCTATCAGAGGAAGTTAATTGATGTAAGTCTTTTAACACCCGAAGAGTTGGAATGGCTGAACACCTACCATTCCAAATGTAGATCTATTCTGGACTCGTACTTGGATGAATCTGAGAAGGCATGGCTGAAGAAAGCCACTGAACCCATCAGTGTGTGAGCTGCATTCTCATTCTGTCAGAACAAAATTGTAAGCTTGTTATGTGTTCATATTGAATTAGAAAAAGTGCAAATGGTATAGTTGATATGTTATGTTTTAAAAATTAAATGGAAAACTTGCTTCATTCTATTGCGATGATTATTTATTCCTCTATTATGTCCAGGAGTTGGACTGAATGCCCTGAACGCTGAATTACACCCCTTTTAGGATCTTGCTTTTAGGATAGCCGGCCTCAAAGCTATAATACAGCAAGAAACTATGTACTATATGCCAATACTAGCTTATATACTTTCCAATGTTTAGCTGCACGGACAGCAGCCTACACGAGAATTTGAGGCGGTACCAACTTTCTCGCATTGTTGTTCGGTATTGATCTTGCATAGCCTTGACAATTCAGACAACATGATGAAGGAGGAGCCACCCACACCCAGAGCTTTTTCCCCACTTGCTTTCAGCTCTTTAGTTCTTCTTCTCATTGCATCCCCTTCTGTCTGCTCCATAATCTTCCTCACCAACATCTCAATCTCCTCCCTCCCTGCCACTTGTTTGGTCGGCAAGACTTTAGGGCGAATTGCCACCTTTAGCTCCTCCACCAACAGTGTAGCAACCATTTTCTGCTCCGCGTATAGCGGCCATGCAATCATTGGCAAGCCATTCATTATACTCTCCAGCGCTGAGTTCCAACCGCAGTGCGATAGGAACCCTCCGACGGATGAATGTGCCAAGATTTCCGACTGAGGAGCCCAAGTTGTGACCACCAGACCCTTGTCATGAGTCCGAGCCATGAATCCCTCAGGCAAATACTCTGACATGTCATTCCCTTTAGCACCACCGCCACCACCTCTGCTTGGTGGCTGCACCACCCATATAAACCTCTGCTTACTAAACTCTAAACCCCAAGCCATCTCGATGATTTGTTCAGCCGAAAGAACCCCACCGCTACCAAATGAAATATACAGCACGGACTCACCAGGTTGCTTATCCAGCCAATCCAACAACTCACTCCTCCGACCACCACCGGACTGCCCCGCCAGTCTAACCATCGGACCGATACTGTACAGCGGAATCTTAACTATCTTCTTCCATTCCGGGTGCTCCCTCATAGTTTTAAGACATGTCGGCTCCAGATCTTCCCAAGTATTGATCAAAATCCCATCACTCATTGAAGGAATCTCGAGCCCAATTCTTATAAAGGACTCATATTCTTGATCCTTCCTATTCATCATCGGCTTCACCACATCTTCAGGTCGAACCGGCTTGCAACCCGGGATCTTTAGCAATTCCTTTTGATCCAAATACTCTCCTTCTATCTGTTTATCTAGAACTGGAGCATACAAAAGCAAACTAAGTGTCCAAGCAGAGCCTAATGCTACATACTTGAGCATATGGAACTCTTCTGCCACAGTAAATGCTGCAGGGCCGAAAAGATCGACGAACATGGCGCTGGGCTTGTTCTCCATGGCCGATATTGCTGATCGGAGAGATGATCGGACATCGCGCATGATGGCTGGGAGGTGTGTGAACACTGAACCGGCGGCGTTGGTGTCGTGGCCGGAAGGTGCTGGGAGCTCAACGATGTCGAGAAGGTTCTGGGCCTTGGCGGATTGGATGACTTGTGATAGTGCAGGAGAGGGGTTGGATGAGACGACGAGGACCGTGGCATGGAAGTTGTGATGGGTGGCTAGGCAGGTGGCGAGCTCCAACAAGGGGATGAGGTGCCCCATGCCGGGGCTCGGGACTACCAGCGCATGTGGTTTAGAGGTCATCTCCGACATGAATCAGTTCTCCGGTCGATCAAAGGTTGAGCTGGGATTTCAATGAATAGATGAGGATATGCCTTGTTCTGTTCTCTAATTTGAGCATATATGCTATTATGAAGAATGGGTGAAGCATTAACGAGGATGTGGATTGGTGTGGAAGTGATAGAGAGACTTTTGGTCCTGCGAATAAGGTCTGGGCAGCGCACAAGACCCACAATGGGGTGGCCATCTGAAATTCAGAAGTCATCTTTGACCTTGGTTCCTCTTGTTCGAGAAGTTAGATATGTGAAAGGGTAGAAATGGCCGTAGCTATTCTGCTGCATCAAATTCACAATGGCAGTAAGAGTCTTAAAAATCAAATTCACTCCCCTGTGAGAGCCTTAAGCTACTATACGGTTCTAATTAGGGTTCTACTGCGGGTTTAGGGATTTTCGGATACTCATAGTATGATTTGGGTTTTCGGAAATGCATAAGTATGATAAATTTGGGGTCGTTGGAATTGAATGTGGGGTTTCGACACTTATGATCATCATTTTGACAATACGTCGACAAGGATTCAAGCTTGCAAAGTATTCAGCATGTTGCTTGCCAACAGCTCAACTAAGTTGATAACTTCTAATTTTTCTATATACTATAACAGGAAGGGAATACAACTGTTCATATCTTTAGTGAATTATGTTTTTACCCTAAGTTTGGGTTAATTGTGTTTCTGCCCCAGTTTGGGTTAAGTCGTTTTTGCTTCCGGTTTTCCATTAATTACACAACTGCCATCACCTTCCACATGTTGGGATGCTGCATGTTGTTTCCACGTGGTGCGATCTTTTTATTCCACATAGCTGCTTTGTGTCTCATCTTGAGGTTAATCCCATTCTCCACGCATTTGGACCTCGCTCTCTCCATCTCTTGCGCACGATGCTATTGCTGTCGTTGAACAAAAAGGGTGCCCAAGCTTCTCTCTCTCATGTTCAGATCAAACCCGGGGCAAGCTAGAAGAACATGGATTTGGGTAATTGGTTTTCAGTTTGGTTCTCAATTGATAACTTAGATACCGTTTGTGCTTGGTTTGCCCTTTTTTGCCTTTTGTTTTTGTTTTCAGGAATGTACATGGCAGATCATGATTGTCTGTTGGACTTGCAAATGGAGAGTGAAGGGTTTGGGTTGCTCTTCTGCAGGAAATCGTGAAAGGCAATATGAGAGATTATTGGGTTTTGATTTGGGGAGGAAGGGTACGAATCTGGGTAGTGGGTTTTCGGATGAATGCTATGATTTCAGTCTAATGAAATTATTATACATGAGTACATTTATTTTACTTTCAAACAGCCTTAATTTTTACAAATTCTTGCTTGACAGGCTAATGTGCTTATTAGTCCCATTACTGGTGGTGTAGTTCTTACTCGGCATATTGGTTCTGTGCAAACAACCAACATTGACCAAAGGTGAGGTTATCAATGTTGAAGGACCTTAATGACAACGTTATCTCCATGTACTTTAATTTTTCTTTCAAGCCATGGTGAGCCAAGTGAAGGAGGCTTCAGTCTTCATGCGTGATATAAGAGTTAAGTATTGATCTTGAGCTTTGCTGTGGTTTATTTATTTATTATTATTATTATTATGGATTCATATGGGTTTTCATGTTGTTATTCTTCTTTCATTATGGGTTTTCATGTTGTTATTATTTTTCATATGATAGTTATACCGTATCAGTTATTGAAATTGTGGTGAAGAGGACAAGAGGGCAGGGGCATTTGCTTTTGATGAGCTTTGCCTGGTGTTATTCTTGATCTCTCACTAATCATAATAATGAGTTTGGATTAGCCATAACTAAAAAAAACAGACCTCATTATTGTCTGTTTGTTGCAAAATAGTTGTGTATATGAGCAACTTAGACTATGTGTAGAACCACATATGGTTGAACATTTCGCTAAGGAGGACCATGGATTTATAATCTTCTTATCTTCTTAGGCTAACGGCCCAATTTTCAGTTTCATAACCTTTTTGTATATCATGTGTGTTACCAAGCCCCAACTGTTTGGCTTTATTGAATCCCTCTAATTCATGGGGTGTTATAGGAAGAATTGGGTGCGTCAGGGTTAATTCCTGGAGAGAACTGATTCAAATGACGGTTATCGTATAGGTATTTAAAGCAGAACCTAAATGTACTGGTATTCTCATGTCTTCTATCAAGGCTTTCTATAAAGATAATTCGGAATTCTTATAAATTACTTTTTCTATTTTTTGAACTCTTCAATATTGCATGTTTTGAGTTATGAAGTTGTGGCAAAATTTCTTTCTCAAAGATACAAAGTATTTTACTCTGTATGCACACATACATATATGTATAGCCATGGATTGTGCACGATTTTGCAAAACATAAGAATAAACATGGAACAAATCACTACTTCACACAGGATAGAAGTCACAGAATAACAGTCCTTTTTCAAGAGCATACTGTTCAGAGCATTCAATTACTCTTTTCAAGAGCATTCAATCAATAAATCAGGATATTAAATCGACTGAATTAGAATCTGATATTGGTTACAGCTTATATCAATTTTACGGCAATAGCTATAGTACCAAAACATATTTAGCTCTATTTGTTGAAACCCCATCTCTCCTAATTTGGAAATTTTCTTTGCAATGAACAATATACTGTTCAACGTAAAGTATAACATGTGAGGAGATAAAGGAGAAATTTTTGTATAACAGCTAGCCATTCGACGTATCACTCACAAGTAAAAATTATATAGATTATTTTCAACTCACTTCTGTTTTCTGTGTAAATTTGAATATACCTCAGTTAATTTATATAAAATTTCACAGGTTATCACTAGATCATTTGCCTTGACACTTCAGTTTCCAATTTTGGATCGTGGGCATTGAAATATGTGTTTGTGGTGTTAAATTTGATTTTGTTAGTGTTTTTCGTTTTCTAGTTTATTATTATTGTGTTCTGATGTTGAGTGCAATGTGATTGAATGAGTGTTCTGTAGGCAAAGTTTAACTTTCAGTGGGTTGTCATTAAATTTACATTGTCTGGTGGATTTTGCATTTGATCTTATAAATACTACTTTGTTTTTTGTAAGGTTTGATTTTGGTCGCTTGAAGTCCATTTCTGTGTCCAAGGGTTTTCGTTTATTATTCATGTTATGTTCGTTTCCTTCTACTTGATTGAAAGATGCGTCTCTTCAGTGCATTATCTTTTTCTTTTTTCTTTTTTGTTATTATTCAGCTGACTAACTGAATTTCTACTTAATAGTTTGTTGAGAATATAGCTTCCCAACCTCCCAGAATTGAGAAGAAGGTTCAGTTGATGAAAGACATAGCATCAGAGTTTTCACTTAAGTGGGACTCCAAAGGCTTTGAACAAAGGATGTCTAAACCTCTTGCAT
>NC_020495.1:26712994-26720175 GCF_000184155.1 Fragaria vesca subsp. vesca | reverse complement strand
CCACTTATAATGCTAGAAAATCACAATATTGAGATGGACATGGTAGTCAATGTACTCACCATGTACTCGCAATATTTTCAAGTTTTTATCACTGTCCAAGTCAGTGCAGTTTGTCCATCACCTATGTGATATTGCTGCATTCTATCGGCATATCAAACAACAATATTGAACAAAACAGAAGCAGTTGCGGTAGTTAATATCTGGCATTGCAAACCGCGGCAACGCGCGGGCATCACCTAGTTAACAAACTAATGTGGCAAGAAACTGGAAGCTAGTTTAAAGACGCATGCAATCTTTACCAAGTCACGCATAACAACAACAAACAAAAAAACAAATCAAACAAACAAGAATTCTTGGGTAGGCCAATTCTTGGGTAGTTCGGTGTCAAACTTTCTGGCCTTGCTGTTCGGTATTGATCTTGCATAGCCTTGACAATTCAGAGAGCATATTGAAAGAAGACCCTTCCTTACTCAGAGCTTTCTCCCCACTTGCTTTCAATTCCTTGACTCTTGCTCTCATTTCATCTCCTTCCTTCTGCTCCATAATCTTCTTCACCAACATCTCAATCTCCTCCCTCCCCGCTACTGCTTTCGTCGGCAACTCTTTAGGTTTAATCGCCACCTTGAGCTCCTCCACCAGCTGTGTTGCAATCATCGTCTGCTCTGCATATAGCGGCCATGCGATCATCGGCACACCATTCAGTATACTCTCCACCGATGAGTTCCACCCGCAGTGCGATAGAGTCCCTCCAACCGACGAATGAGCCAAGATTTCCGACTGAGGAGCCCAAGCGGTGACCACCACACCCCTTTCATGAGTCCGAGCCATGAACCCCTCAGGTAAATACTCCGATATGTCATTCCCTTTATCACCTGATCTCTTGCTTGGTGGGTGCACCACCCATATAAACCTCTGCTTACTAAGCTCCAAACCCCAAGCCATCTCTATGATCTGTTCAGCCGAAAGAACCCCCATACTCCCAAACGCTACGTAAAGCACAGACTCCTTAGGTTGCTTATCCAGCCAATCCAACAACTCACTCCTCGGAGTTGTTGGACCACCACTGGACTGCCCTGCCGATCTAAACAGAGGTCCGATAGTGTAAACCGGAACCTTAAGTATCTTGTTCCACTCTGGATGCTCTCTCATAGCCTTAAGAGACTTAGCTTCCAGATCCTCCCATGTGTTGATCATGATCCCATCACTCATTGAAGCAATATCATTCGCTTTTCTTAAGTAAGCCCCGTATTCCCTATCCTTCCTGTTCATCATCGGCTTCGCCACATCTTCAGGTCGAACCGCTTTGCAACCCGGAATCTCCAGAAGCTCTTCACAATCCAGATACTCTCCTTGTATCTGTGTGTCTAAAACTGGAGCATATAGAAGCACAGTCAATGGCCTAGCACAGGAAGCTACCATCACATACTTGAGCATATGGAATTCTTCTGCCACAGTGAGGGCTGGAGTGCCGAAAATATCGACGATCATTGCGGCGGGTTTGACTTCTAAGACCGAGATTGCAGACCGGAGAGATGATATGGCATCGAGCATGAGGGCGGCGAGGTTCGTGAAGACCGCACCGGCCATGTTGGAGACGTGGCCGGAGGAGGGTGCTGGGAGCTCAACGATGTCGTAGAGCTTCTTGGTCTTGGCGGATTGGATGACCTTGGATAGTTCAGGAGATGAGTTGGGTGAAACGACGACGACTGTGACGTGGAAGTTGTGGTGGGTGACTAGGGAGCTTGCGAGCTCCATCAAGGGGATGAGATGCCCCATCATGGGGCTTGGGACCAGCAAGGCATGTGGTTTTGAGCTAATCTCCGCCATGTAATTCAGTTATTAACTTCTGAATCAAATGATTATTGTGGTTGGGGTGGAAGCAGAGCATAAGGAGAGGGGTATATGATGTGACTACTCCTTAAAACATTATTAAGTGTCATCGCATGCAACAGATAGTCCAGATTCGATATTGAATACTAGGTTGAGTTTTAGCTTCAGATTGAATAGTTGGTGTCAGAGTATCCATCTGTTCCCTTTTATGCAAGAAACAGATTTGCACCAACAAATACAGATGGTCTCTTTTTTCGTTATCAAGAAATGGGATCAAGGATTTATGCTCGTTGATTCTCTTTCAAGTCAAATCAGCACAAAATTGGATGAACCGGACCAAATTGGGTGACAGTAGCCCTAGTGCCTTACTCAAACTTCACTTGTATTTTATTTTCACTACTAGAATAAAGGACTTAGGCGACTAATTGTTTTCGTAGCCTTAGGCTACTTTTCGTCGCCTAGACACTTTGCGACGAAACTTTCGTTGCCTAAGGGCGCGACGTGGCCTCAACTTGGTGGCGAAAAAACTTAGGTGACAAAATAATATGTTTCGTCATCTAAGTGACGGTCACTTAGGCTACAAACAATATTTCGTCAACTAAGTACTAAAGGTACGAATGAATTTATTAATAGAATTTATGTTTCGATAAAAAAAAAGTGTTAATTTTATGACCTTTTGGTTGGTTTTTTTTAGGAGAGAATGAATTCTAAAAGGCAAGCAATAAATTTTAGAGATTTTTTCATGAGTATAATGAATTCTAAAAGGCAAGCAATAAATTTTAGAGATTTCTTCATGAGTATACAAATTTTGAGAATTCTATAGATATAGAGAATGAATTACATGAATTGTTATATATAATTTTAATTTTACATGAACCGTTAGAGATGCTCTTAGCTTCTAAATTAAGTTGACCGTGTTGAAAATTTGAAATGTGGTTGAAGTATTCATCGTTGAAGAAGTAAAGTATAGAGATTATTGTTTTGGACGTAACTAAGAAATATGTTTAGTGTTTAAGAGAGCTTCACTATCCGTAAGTCTTCATGTCATCAACCAATTAATAAAAACAAAGTGGTACGCGTCTTCATATACTACTTTACACAAATTTTCCACAAACATTAGGTCGAGTCTCTCGCAAAATGTCAATATCATCGCGAAAGTCATAATCATATTACCAAACGAGGTAAAAATGAAAAAATGTGATTGTTGGAGCTTGAACTTTTGGGTGGGAGTCCACTCAAGTAAGCGCCTTGCCAATCTTGCGAACACTTATTTTTGGCAGGTTGACCATATATCAATCACTTATTCAACAGTTTCAATAGAAAAACAAGTGAACGTCTCAAAAAATCCAAGACAATAATGCAGAAATATTTCTCCATTTCTGAAGATATAAACCTCCACTTATTCACTCATAGCAAATGCGTCTGCATATGGTGATTCCATCTCCTACAGAAGCATGAGCGATCTCGACTCGAGGGTCAGCCGAAACTGACCTGTTAAACTCAATTGTTGCTCGCATCAACCGCCTTTTGGACTCGGGAACAGCTTCTTCAGGCTTAGCCACTGCCCCTCCCCACAGTGTGTTATCATACATAACAATCCCACCAATCTTCACCAGTTTCATCAACCTCTCATGATAATTCCAATAGTTATCTTTGTCAGCATCGACAAAGGCAAAATCGAAATCACCCTCATTCTTTGGTTCTCCCAAGAGATTGTCAAGGACAGGCAGCGCCGCCGATTCAATGTAGTCAATTTTGTGCTCAACTCCGGCTTTTTGTATGATTGGGAGACCTATTTCGTATGTTTTACGATCTCTATCTATGGCCGTAATCTGCGTCATCATCAAATCCATTAGTAACGTTTAACACCATTTCTATAAGATGTCACACACACACAGATAGATTATATATATCGATTAGGAATAAAGAGCTAGCTAGCAAATATACCTTGCCGTCGTCAGGGATAGTGAGAGCCGTAAGGAGGAGAGAGTATCCAGTAAAAACTCCAACTTCAATCGTCTTCTTTGCATTCACAAGTTTCAAGAGCATGGCCATTAGCTGACCTGCATCAGGTGCCGTCCCAAAGAAAGCACTTCACACGGACATATAATTTGTTCAGATGGCACTTCACACGGACATATGATTTGTTCAGATGGTTTAGTTAATCATATCATCATATGTACAAGAGTACAAATTTATGCATGTAAAAAGTGTAAAGAATTCGAAGCTGTAGATATATAATTACTTGGGGAGCTTAGCAGTGGCTTCCCTCAGCTCCTTGAGTGGCTCTGGTTCTCGAGGGTACACACTAATTTCTAGTATATACTGCAATCATTCAGTACAACTATACATATAAGTCACTCTCCTCATTATAAGCATGCCAGCATCAATTGCCTTCTTAAATAAATGTGGTCGCGGGCAGTGGCGGATGCAGAAAAATATATCAATGGGTGCACACAAATTTCTTGGGGCTAAATTTTACTAACAATATATATACGCACAACTATAAACAATTAAACATTACTTGCGGCTAAATTGTATGTACAAAAATTGAAGTTTGCAAACCCAGAATTTGTCAACATCCTCTACACAGCTCCCAACCTAAACTTAAAGTTCATACATACCAAATGTTCTATCCATGACCACTGTGTTAATTCTTCAGGTTAATAATATCTCATTAATTCAAATTAATAATGACTTTTGTCTTAGTCTATATAGTTTTTTTTGTGGAAAATTTAAGGGACACAATCCAAAAACACAGTCCAAAAGGCTAAAGCCCAAATACAAGAAATATAACTATAGAAGAGAAGCTAGGCATCATCTGATGAGAAGTTGAAAAAGATGAATTGTTTTAACAGTGGGGGCACAAGAAAGATCAGCCAACGAAAATCAATATTTCTCTGGCCCTCACTGGTCCTTCATGGGCTCCGCCAATGGTCGCGGGAAATTGACAGGGGAAGATCTGATATATATTCAATTGATGCAAAGGTGGCCCGAATAAGAAAAAGAATGAAAGAGCATGCAGTAGTACAGAACCTTGTGTAATTCCTCATCTTGCAGCAGGATTGGATTAGGCAGAAACTTTTTGCTTCCTGCTGTGTTCTCCATATTCCTTGTATCATAAACTTACTGTTAGCCGACACTTTTCCTGGTCTGTTTGATTTGTTAGATATTCTTGCAAGTTAGAAGATATGGGTCCTAAACCAGTGATTAATGCTAAGCAAGTACTAATAGGCAAGATTGTATCAAAGAAAAGTCAGGAAATGATGATAAAAGACATACCAATTTCAGCTGGTAATTAATTCTCTCTTTGAGGCTGGATTCTGGAGAGTTGTGAGTCTTGAATTGTCCACCGCTTCAGGATTCTTCTCGCTATGTTAATTTATAAATGTTAAGCATATGCTTAATTATATTTATAATTAACTAGGTGGTACTATGCTGTCCCCTGCATAAGTTTATAAGCACTGCTATCTCGTAACAGACTCGCTGATCTAACTATCTAAGTCGTTGTGTTCTTACCTTGACTAACTGTTAGTGAACAGCAAGATCCTCCACACTATCTTTTAGAGATGATTTTACGCACCAACTGTTGATGAGTGCTGACCTTCAAGAAAATTGCGTTCTATACGCACAGAATAGGCATCCATGGTTTCGTATTTACAGATTGCATCCAATTATTTTTTTACTCCAGTTGCTTGATTTTTATGTAATGTAATTTGCTCAAGCAAATTAAGGAATGAGATGCTCCATTCCTGGGCTGCAGAGAGTATGCTGCATGGAGTTGATGCTTTGAGCTTTCCATGCATATGGAATTGACAAATTTTTTTTTTTTCCTATTACTTATGGAATTGAGTTGTTGGTTTCAGAGAGAAATGAACCAAATGGACAAAATTACTACGTACGTTGCAACAATTAGACGTACGTATTTAAGATTGAGTTCGTCTGTGGTGGAGACACGCATGGTATACATATAACTAGGAAGAGGCTGTAAGTGCATAACGGAGGGTAGTGGGGTGGGAATTTTGAAGAAAATTTACCTGGGAACAGAGTCTGCATGCTCTGCAAAGTATGCATATCTACATAGCAAAATTTCCTTTTAAGATTTGAGTTATTTCTATGTTCGGGGCAGTTGTATTTTATGATCTAAATCGAGGCCATCGAGATTGTATACCTGATTGCTTCCCTAAATTAACTACCCAATTATGCGACATTGAAACGTATGGATTCTGATCTACTGCCCAACTTGTTTGATTGCTTTCCGTATCTTGCTAGTTTAGTTTCTTTGCCTTTGCTCTACATATAAGCATATTTGTTTCCTCTATTCTGTGTCTTCCTTTGCCTGGCATTGTTGATTATTCTGGTGCTGATCGCGCATTATGCTTTGCCATCTAAATGCATAGTTTTTCCACATCGATACTTACTCTGTTCAAGCTTATCTTTTCTTTTATTAAGGTACAAGTGTCAACTATCAAATAAAAATAAAAAAGTGTCAACTATCAAATAACAAACCTTAAACTAGTGAATTGACACCTGTTCTTGCCACACCATACATTGTAAGAAGGAATTAGACACTAGAAAACAAGCAGCTTATAACCCTCCACTTATTCACTCATAGAGATCAAAGAAACTTAGCATATGCGTCTGCATATGATGAGTCCATCTCCTATAGAAGCATGAGCGATCTCGACTCGAGGGTCAGCCGAAACTGACTTGTTAAACTCAACAGTTGCCCGCATCCACGGCCTGTTGGACTCGGGAATAGCCTCTTCAGGCTTAGCCACTGCCCCTCCCCACAGTGTGTTATCATCAGGCCCGCTCACCTGCGAGACACTGTTTACGGGACAGAAAGGGACGAATCACTCACAGCCCTTGGATTTTAAGAGTTTAAATCTTACGGCCTTAATCTAAACCTATTAGATTCCAGTTCTGCAGTTCCTCCTTTACCAGCCTCTGCTACCCAGATCTCCAAGTTCTTCATCTGTTTATCCCTTCATCTCACCATCCTATTTGTAATTTCATAAAGGTATTTATGCTATCCTCTCTCATCATTCGAAGTGATCTGTTACGGGTTCAAAACATGTAAACTAACTCCAAAAAAGCAAAGCAAACATAAGTAGGAAAACAAAGGAACCGTAGAGAAAATCAATTGCAATAGGAAAACTGAGTAAACTATCGAACCCATACTCTGACCCATAAACCGATTGAGTAGTAAAGAATGAAATAGATCTGAAAATAGAACTCTCATGAAGAAACAAAAGAAGTGCAGAGAAAGTAGATGTAAAGAGATTGCAGATAGTATGGCCTAGGGAGTTGCGAGAGGGTAAGCAGAAGAACAAATCTGGGCATGGCAG
>NC_020495.1:26712141-26712974 GCF_000184155.1 Fragaria vesca subsp. vesca | reverse complement strand
AGAGAGAGAGAGAGAGGACAAGAAGATCAACAGAAAATCTGGGCATGGCTTGGACAAATTTGTGAGCAGAAGATGGTGCAGGTCGCATGAGTTGGGAATTTGGGATAAGAATTGGATAAAAGGCTAGAGCCATTATAACCATAAGATTTAGTCACTTAAAATCCAAAGGCTGTGAGTGATTCGTCCCTTTCTGTCCCGTAAATAGTGTCCCGCAGGTGAGCGGGCCTGGTGTTATCATACATAACAATCCCACCAATCTTCAACAGTTTCACCAACCTCTCATGATAATTCCAATACTTATCTTTGTCAGCATCGACAAAGGCAAAGTCGAATTCACCCTCATTCTTTGGTTCTCCCAAGAGATTGTCAAGGACAGGCAGTGCCGCCGATTCAATGTAGTCAATTTTGTGCTCAACTCCGGCTTTTTGTATGATTGGGAGACCTATTTCGTATGTTTTACAATCTCTATCTATGGCCGTAATCTGCGTCATCATCAAATCCATTAGTAACGTTTAACGCCATTTTTATAAGATGTCACACACACACACACTCGCATCAAATCCATTAGTAACGTTTAACACCATTTCTATAAGATGTCACACACACACACAGAGAGAGATAGATTATATATATATCGATTAGGAATAAAGAGCTAGCTAGCAAATATACCTTGTCGTCGTCAGGGATAGTGAGAGCCGTAAGGAGGAGAGAGCAGGGGCGGATCCAAGTTATAACAACCTGGGACTCAAGTCCCACCCAAATATTTTGAAGAAAAAAATTACTTGCATATAGGTGTCTTGCTTTCTCTTTATCATATCTTGATTGCAAGGTTT
>NC_020495.1:26698837-26711700 GCF_000184155.1 Fragaria vesca subsp. vesca | reverse complement strand
ATAAATCAACCACATAGATAAGAAGTAAAGTCTAAAACTTTAGACCAAAGAAGAAGTCCAAAACTCGTCTCTCTCTTGGGGTTGAGTGATTGAATTAACACTAAATTTCATCATTTTTTCTGACACTTTCAAGCCTGAAGGTATAGTTCCATCCCTGATTAGTCTTCATCACATTTGTAAATATTTAGTGAGATGCATTACATCTATATATTTTGAATTACATTGACATGTTATTTAGCTTCTTTTATGTTACATATACAGAGTTTACATATGTTGTTTTGTATAAGCATGCATTCAAGGGGCAAGACTCACTATGGCCCTTTGTCTATGTGCATACTTTTTCTCTCACGTGCCGTCGAACATTTTTTTTTTAGTGAAAATTCAAGTCCCACCCGGTTTGAATTCCTGGATCCGCCCCTGGGAGAGAGTATCCAGTAAAAACTCCAACTTCAATCGTCTTCTTTGCATTCACAAGTTTCAAGAGCATAGCCATTAGCTGACCTGCATCAGGTGCAGTCCCAAAGAAAGCACTTCACATATGTACAAGATGCTTTAGTTAATCATATGTGCAAGAGTAAGGTGCATGTAAAAAGTGTAAAGAAGCTGCATGTAGATAATTACTTGGGAAGTTTTGCAGTGGCTTCCCTCAGCTCCTTGAGTGGCTCTGGTTCTCGAGGGTAAACACTAGTTTCTAGTATATACTGCAATTTAGTACAAGTAAAAAAATTAAGGGAGTCATCTCCTCGTTATAACTTATAAGCATGCCAGCATCAATTGTCCTCTTATAAAAATGTGGTAGCTGCTTTCAAGACTCCCTCTCGGGAAATTGACAGGACAGATCAATTACACAAGGTGGCACAATCGATCGGAAAAATCTATTATTCCTTATCTATAATCTAGATATATAATACGAAAAAGAATGAAAGAGTAACACCACAGCACCTTGTGTAATTCCTCATCTTGCAGCAGGATTGAATTAGCCAGATACTTTGTGCTTCCTGCAGTGTTCTCCATATTCCTCGTATCGATCACAATCACACCGTTAGCCGACAGTTTTCCAGGTCTATTTGATTTGTTATAGATATCATGCAAGAAGATGCATCCTAAACCGGCAAGTACTAATAGGCAAGATTGCATCAAAGAAAAGTCGGGAAATGATAAAAGACGTACCAATTTCAGCTGGTAATTCTCTGTTTGAGGCTGGATTCTGGAGAGTTGTACGTGAAGAGTTCGCTGCTTCAGGATTCTTCTGGGTGTGTTTATAAATTATAATATGCCCTTTAAATGATCATATAATATTCCACACTAGTCCTCCGTCATATAACCAGGTCATGCTTTTGATTACGTGTTAAACCCTTGTACATCGGCAATCGGCTCACGGAAAAGAAAAGAGGACAATTACAACTTTGAAAAATATTTCTAAAATAAGGCCTTGATTGATAACATAGAAAATAAATTCGTTTCTCTGTATTTCTCATGAAAAAGAAATTCGTTCTTTTATAAATATATATTTAATGTGGGAAAATATAAATAAAAATGAATCATTTGAATGATGGAATGATTGAATTTTCCTCATATTTTTATGTCTTAAATGAAAGTTGTTCGTTTTCTTATGCATACCAAACATAAAAAAGTAACAATTTTCTTTTCTCAAGCTCTTAATTCCATGAAATAAATGAGACCTAAAGTAACAAAAATCCTAACTATACAAACAAGAGTACAGGATTAGATGCCCATATTACGAGTCGGCACAGTGCGGTATAGGCGGGTTAAGACCTAAACTGAATCTAATATATTTTTGTTGGTTTGGTTATTTTGCAAATCACGTCCTTATTTTATATTAACTAATCTGAATATTTGAGTGAATCGTTTTTCGGTGCGGTCTCGTATTGAAACCGGATACTAAGAAATCTACAAAATCATACTTAAAAGGCTAAGCCTAATTTGACACTATTCGCTCAAGTATACACATTACAATAGCTAGCTAAATGGAAGTGACATTTTGCTGAGTTTTCACTCAATTTACATACATGCATGTTCCTCACCAAGGGCTAAGCAACGTGCTACTATATGCTTGTTTTCACTTAGTTTATGGTAACGACACACTAAAGTGCTAAACAAAAAAGATATTAAGTAAGATATATTATCTAAATTCGGCTCTGTCTATCATAGTATACCCTTCTTTTTCCTTAATGATCTTCCCGAACATCTCTACATCTCTTCCTTCTCGACCACTTTCTCCCACGGTGGTATCCTTCACCGTGCCGCCGCGTTGTGTGATTTTCACCGCGTTGAGCACTCTACGCATAATATATTGGTGAATCTGATTTCTAGTTGGATTGTTGTGCAGTTCAACTTGTGTTCCCCCCGGCCCATTGCCTATGCTTAGGGTTTGCGTAGAATATGTTTCTTCTACTCTGTGTCTCTGTGTCTTCCTTTGCCTGGCATGGTTGATTATTCTGGTGCTTATCTTTGATTCCGTAGATTTCGATTCTAGTCATATTTTTGTTTCTTCTACTCTGTTCAAGCTTATCTTTTCTGTTTCTTAAGGTGCAAGTTCCGACTACCAAATAACAAACCTTAAACTAGTGAATTGACACCTATTCTTGCCACACCATACATTGTAAGAAGGAAGTAGACACTAGAGAACAAGGATACGTAATACCAGCTAGGCCAATATGATGCAATCAAAAAATAAATATGTATGTGAACATTTAACTACATAGAGCGCGACGTACGTACGTCACTGAAACAACAATTTAGACTAATAAATATAGATCGCAGCAACGAACGATAAATTGAACTTCTAAAAACAAAACCAAAGATCCTTCTCATGGAACTTGGGAAGGAGGAACAACACCATCTGCAAATTGCAAGAACATTTCAGCATGTTTAGTGAACTGAGAAAGAGCATTATAAGAGGAACCACCCTGTTCCAAAGCTTTTGCACCACTGAATTTGAGATTCTTGGCTCTATCTCTCAATGCAAAACCTTCTTTGTCCTCCATAATTTTCCTCACCATTTCCTCTATCTCTTCTCTCTCCACCACGTTCTTCCACGGAGGTATCTTTGACCGAACCGCCACGCCTAGCTCCTCCGTCAGCAGCGTCGTATTCAACCTTTGCTCAGCGTAGAGCGGCCAAGCGATCATTGGTACTCCGTTGGTGATGCTTTCAAGTACCGAGTTCCACCCACAGTGTGTCAAAAACCCTCCGACTGAAGGATGGGCCAAGATATCCACTTGTGAAGCCCACAAAGGGATGACAAGCCCAGTGTTCGTGGTCCGGCCCAAAAAACCCTTGGGAAGGTACCTAATTGGATTGCTGGCATCGCCACCGTGACTCCCTGCCGTGAAAAATGCTTCATCGGCAGATGTTACAATCGGCGACCGTATGACCCAAACGAACCTCTGTTGACTCATCTCAAGTCCCCAAGCTAGCTCGACCATTTGCTCATACGACAAGGCCCCGCCGCTTCCAAATGACACGTAAATCACAGATTCATTGGGCTGCTCATCTAGCCAGCCCAACACATCACCCCTCGAGCCGGAAGACTTAGGCCTCAGCAAAGGCCCAATAGGAAAAACCGGTCCGTTTGATAATCGGCCCAAGAATTTCTCATCTCTAAGTGCTGCTAGGGTCTTTGTCTCCAATTCCTTCCATATGTTTATCAGAATCCCATCACCCTTTGGGATTCCTCTTCCCATCAGCATGTGCTCGTCGTACTGCTGATTGCTCCGGTCCAGCAAAGCGTCCACGATATCAAGTTCCGGTGATAATTGTCTGCATCCCGGAATTGCTAGTGGATCTTTGAGGTTAACGAATTCACCCCTGACTTGCTCATCTAGAGTTGGAGAATATATCATTACAGAAAGGAACCATGCATTGGAAGCAATGTAAACATACTTCGGAATCCCAAACTCCTCGGCAATGGGCAGAGATTCGGTGCCGAACAGGTCGACGATGAGCACTGTGGGACGACGATGACGGAAGTTAATCATGTCATGCAAGGCGGCACGAAACGCAGGTCGTACTTGTCGCATCATTTCTGCCAGGCGCGTAACGACGGCAGCGTCAGGGTGGAGAAGGCAAGAAACATCTCGTGATGGGAGCTCGATAATGTCTAGACCGCGTGGAAAGGCAGATGCGTCGAGGAGTTCAGATTCGGCAGCGGAAGTTTGCGATGGCACGAAGAAGATTGTGACAGTGAAGTTTTGGTGGGTGACGAGTCGTTTCCCGAGCTCAAGAACAGGGATGAGATGGCCCATCCCTGGGCTGCAGAGTAGTGCGGCATGCTGGTTTGCGATCTCCATGGACATAGCTAGAGATTAGATTGGAAGCGAAGAGATAGATTAGAGCTGCAAAGGTTATAGCTAGCTAGCTGCTCAGCATGCATGTGTCAAGAGATGCAGGTGGGTTAAATAGAATTGAGCTGCTGTACATAAACAATGACTAGATGCACGTTATGGTATATGTTTTAAATTCAAAGACCTGTTGGATTTGTGGCCGGAAAATGATTGTTGGCAAATTGGAGATTTCAACACTACTACTAACTACTAGGTCATCAAGACAGATAACCATTTAAAAACTCATATCATTGTGAAGTAAAAAGATAATTTTATCATTCTCAAATATAATGAGTTACTGATTATTATGTCTTTTTCTTGGCTTGCTATTACATGGCAATGATTTGTCTTGAACGTGATTTGTACGTTTAGGTTACATGACATATAAGACCGATCGATAACACAAATTTAGCCTTATTGAGATGAAATGTGGCCAACAATCAATTACTTGCCTATTTAAAATTTAAAATTTAAATCTAACAAGATTGTTCAGCAGTGAGTTGTGAATCATTAATAAGGGAATATTTGGAGAAATTTTTCAATGCAACCGTAAGACCACATGGCACTGACACGTGGTCCTCTCTCACCTATAAGGTCTTGACATGTGTATATCTATTACACGTAAGTTACAAGTGGGGAATCTCAGTTCTTCTCCTTTTGACACCGTTATGATCAGAAATTTTTTCCTTGTTCTTTTTTTTTTTAGAAGGTGCCGTTGTTACCAGATCAAAGAAACATGAAGACAAGAGGCTCCATCAAGATGATGGTTTTGTCCATAAGATGATGGTTTCTTTTGTTCATATCAAAAGAAAAAAGATGATGGTTTTGTCCATAGATCCTGGGCATAGATTGAGAGAAGAGATTATATATATCTGAAATTCATATTTACTTCTCCCCGTCTTCTTCTAATCATCTCGGATGTGAAGAATTGTATTCTCAAGGTATGAGGAACCGGGGTTCTCAAGGGAGAGAGCAAGAACTTTAGGATCATTGTGATTTGTGGTTAAGAACAAGAAATCAAATTAAAACCCAAATCTGTATCAATATCGATCTGATATTAATTTTGAAGAATGGTGCACCCATAACACAACCCAGATCTCAATGATCCTCCTATGAAATTTTGGGTACCGATTGATTTTTCGTGTTGATGATAATGAACCAAAATTCCATGCAAAGATCTGAACCCAGATTGCATAGAGCATCTTTCATTCTTGCCAAGTGCTTGTCGGCAAGGATGAGCTTGATTGTGAAAGAGATTCAATCATAAAACCAAAAAAACGAAAGCTTGTTTTATTTTTTATTTTTTTGTTCTAACGTTGATTGTTAACATACACATGTCAAGACCTTATAGGTGAGGGAGGACCACGTGTCAGTGCCATGTGGTCCTACAGCTGCACTGAAAAATTTCTCGAATATTTGTAAGTATTTAGTAGATTTGTTGTAGAATTAATTAGACTTACTATATCACATTGGCACGTACAATCAACAAGGGAATATTTGTATTTAGTAGGTTTTTTTGTAGACTTAATTAGACTTACTATATCACAATGACTTAATGTGTGGTACAGAACTGTATATAATCTCTTCGCACATTATGAAGCATACTACGATCAAATTTTCTCTGTTCATATTCTATTTTTTTCATCTCATTACTTGACTAAGATGAAATAGGACACAAGAGTTTGTGTTTCTTGGGACACAATATTTGACTAACGCGGTGAATGTTATCACAATTTTTAGACTAGAGAAAGAACCATCACAAACAACAACATTTGAGAAATCATCGAGAGAAAAACAACAAAAATTGAGGACCATATACGTACAGATAATGAAACACAATGCCATCTTCCATTCAACTCGTATCAACCAGCAAACTCCACAGTTTAACATTACTTAATAGATCACTGGCTTAAATCTATTACTTAGCAGTTAGGAACGAATATAGATACATCTTAATTAGTTTGCCACTGGAAAAGAGAAACTGTTTTATCAGTTTACCACAGTTGAATCTTTGCTTCTATATTCAATTCTATTTCCCCTCATTCCTTAGCTTATACTCATGACCGGCACCATGCATGCATGCATGTAAAGATTATGATATCGCAAAAAACAAACTCAAAAAAGAAGAATCATGTATTACCTATAGCACATAGCACAGTTCCAGGCTTCCAGTAACATGCATGCAAGTTTTGCATATATATTTTGTTTGGTCATTTGAGAATACAGTTTCGTTATCAACTATAAATGTACATATTTACTTGAACAACACTGAAAATGAATGTTCATCGTGCCAATGCCTGCACCCAGACGAAAGGTACAGATCGGAGAAGGTTAGAAAGGCGAAATTAAGCTGACATTATGCACACAGAAAAGTCTACTGCATCGATGATTCGTCTACGGTGTAGTGTATAATATCTCATTCCTAGCTAGAAAAGAAAATGGCATGGTGTATAATAGAATATCATTCCGATCCATTTGTTTTCAACGATTAATACACAGTGCATGTGGATCTAGACAGCAACACTACAGAGATGAGGGGCGAAAGGACAAGAACCAGCAGAACAATATTCTGCGCTTGTAAACAAGAGACATCTTTCCATGCAAATCCATTGAGTTGTGACTGCTGGCTGGCTAATTAGACTATTACAAACTCGATCACAATCAGTGAATCACCGTGATGATTTGCTTATTTAATTAATCCCAGACATTGATCGGGCCGGCGGCTTCTTTGACTTTCTACAGGTCGATCACTTCACCAAATGCACGCCTGTACGTGATTCACAGAGATGGATTAATCTATGTTCTCCTTGTTATGTCGAAGGTGGAGTACTCCTGAGTACTCCAGCTTACTATAATACTCAAAGGAAGTACGAACAACTTGTGTTTTCTACGTCCTAAGAGGCTCATACGTACCGTCTGTCACCCCAGCGGCCCAGCCAAGGGGCGGCTGCCCTGGCTAACTACCCGGAAGACGGGGTCGTTTTTTGCTGCGGTCGCGAAGAGAACTGCTGCCAATGGCTGAACTACCCTAGCTAGCTAGGGTGATAATGTGATAATGACACACTCGATCATGGCATGGTCATCACCATCTATCCTTCAAAGGTGATAACAATATAAAAGAACTAAAAAGAGACAGTTACAATTGATCTTCGAGTATTATTATATGATGGAGTGATAGAAGATGCGTCGAGAATATATGTAGTTTTTAGTGTCGGTCAGTGTCGACGATGTGCAAACTTAAGCTGTCATTTTCATTAAGATGTAAGGTGCCCTCACTCCCATGCCATCTTCAAGGCTTTGTGTAATCTAGATATTTATTAAAACATTACGTAAGTAACATATTCATAAGACAGGGGAGAACAAGCGAATCAAGCCTGCAAGTATTAGAGTGATGATGTGTGGTTTGATTTTGATCAAGCTTAATTTGTTGAATTCAAGTTTAGGCTAGGTAACTTGACTAACTTCATTTGTATATGATCATGAACTGTGCAAAATACTCAATAAGTCACTCTACGTTCATCTTGATGGAGCTTATTATAAGGCCCTTTCTTGGTGAAATCCTTAGATATGTAGATTGCTTGCATGGGGCCAATCGATGAATAGCAATCCCCCGATACGTTTTAGCATTCTCAAAGGTAGGAGACGAACGTACAGCCGATCCCCCATCTATCATGATTCTTATATAATTGTCGGCACTCTTTCTCGTGATGTTGATCGAGCAACCCGGCATCTTCAGGGAGGAGGATAAAAGCAGAACTCGTGAGATGACTGCGTCTGTTAATCTGTTATATGAAGTTAGCGACATACGCATTGTATAAGCCATAAGCGTTATATATGTAAATTCATGATTTGAACCAAGTTAACCTTAGCAATGAGGGAATGACAGAGATATACCTAGCTTATTGTTTGAACTTGGAACTGAACCATATGCCTGTGATTGACAGAGATGGATTAAACTACTTTCGACCTGCTATGACGAAGGTGGAGTACTAATGATCGAAATGATATAAAGAGGGACAAATATGTTAGCTAGTTGCTGCTTAATTACTCAAAGGACGTACAGATTAAACTTGAAGAACCAAAGTAGAAACCAAAGTTAGGTACACATGTTCTCTTCATCCCGTCAATGTTCGATGTCTAATGACTAATGACTAATTGTCTATAACAAAAGTTGTAGTTCTTCTCTATGGGTATCCCAGAGAAACGAGGCCCAGAAAGCCCAATGGGTATCCCATTTTTTGTGCTTGCTTAGCTTTTGACCATTCTGAATCTCCTCATCTCTGCAGGGTTGTGAGGATAGATTACACTGAATCCGTTTCATCTACCTCAAACTTTGCCATGCTTGACATATTTCCTTCTGAATATTTTCGTCTGATCGAACACGGACAGTGGGTTCGACATAGGTTGCAACTTAACCCAGGTTTTTCCGATGGGTTTGAAAAGGTCAAAGTTGTGCAGCAAATTTATTACTTGGGGGGCAAGTTATATAGCTTAGCCATGTCATGGAAGGTTTTATGCATTGACCTCAATACTGTTGAAGCCCTTAAACTTCCTGTCTCGGAGGCCAATTAATAAGACCGGGGCAATGGGTTATCTTGGGGTTTCAATGGACCTTCTCTGCTATATAAAGCGTATGGCTCATAGTTCCGATCCGGTAGGTTCCACGAACTGGTGGTTTGATACTATGATGATCGTTGTAAATCTAGTGAATGGACTCGCAAATATGATGTTTCTTGCCAATCTGGTTGGGAATGGGAATAAAAGTTTCAAGGGTATGAATATGATGATACTTCGGAACCCTATGCAATTAGTCCTAGTTCTGATGTCTTGTTCTTGGGCACTCACAACTTGATTAGTTCCTACCACCTCAAAATCAAAAAGCACAAACCCCTGTACCATCGATCCTCCTTTGAAATTGTACCTGATTATTTCTGGGTATTGCGTGCTTGCTTCGTACCTTTTTACAAGTTGGGATGCAAAGCAGTGGTTCCGGAGGGGTAGGGCATAGAAGTCTTGACTGCAGAAGCACCAACAGTGAAGAAAAAGAAGAGAAAGGTGTCGACAAAGTTGAAGTGATAAACGTTATATTATGTGATCGTTATACGAAGCCGTTGCCATTGATTATATCCTAGGGAAATTACTGAAATGTATTTGGAATATGAACGTCCCAGGCCTAGCTTGTTGGAAATTAAACCAAGCTCTTAGTTAAATAATTATCTCTCCTATCTATTATCTCTTTGGCTTCGGACCATTTTGGCTTTAATTAGAGTTTAGAATGCTGCACATCCATCTGTAAGTTCTGGTACTAGAAATTCTATGAAAGGAAATCTGAATTAGAATTCTAACAAGCCATACAATATAATTTCAGTACAAGCATGGTTTTTCCCTCTATATATCACTGCAGTGATTTTCGACAAGCCGCGAAGCCGCGAAGGGACAGTACGTTTGCGATGGGAAGGGGATTGGGGTCTATGCATGACTGATTGGGGAAGATGACATTATGTCTTTCATCCATCCGTAGTGATGGGGAAGATGACTACAGTACTGTTTCCTGTTAGATCAAGGTATTCATCACGCAGAGTTTTGGTCCTAGCTAATTTAAACTATTGACTTGGTCAATTCCATCACAACCTACTCCTTCCTTAGAATCTTATGTATCATGTATGAGATTTCTTTCTTTGTTGTTGATATTTTCTATACACACGTACTATACCACACTTATAGGAAAAAAAATAAAATTAAAAGACCAAGGATTCTTACTCTGTAGTCTGAACGAGTACAAGCAAAATATATTGACAAAGAGCAAATTAAATTCACAAAATACATACAAGCTCATGCATGAGGCACTATATAATGGCACGAGCTTAATTTATTACATCATCACACACACATTTCGTACTTTCATTAGCATGATCATTGATCCTTCATCTGCAAATCTTGCATTGCTTTACTTACCATTTGAGACAGGGCATTATATGACGAACCACCTTCCCTTAAAGCCTTTTCTCCACTTTGTTTTAGCTCTTTCACCCTGCTCTTTATTTTAAACCCATCTTTCTCCACTATGATCTTCCTCACCATCCTCTCTATCTCCTCCCTACCGACCACTTTCTTCCACGGAGGCACCTCTGATCGGACCGCCACCCCGAGCTCCTCAGTCAACGACGTGGCGTTCAACCTCTGCTCCGCGTAGAGCGGCCAAGCAATCATCTGCACCCCATTTGTCACACTCTCTAGCGCTGAGTTCCACCCACAATGAGTAATAAACCCTCCGACCGACGGATGGCCTAAGATGTCGACTTGAGGTGCCCAAAGAGGCACAACCAATCCTATACCGCTGGTCCGGGTCAGAAACCCTTCTGGGAAATAAGTTGATAGGTCACCGTCACCTGAAGCAAAGGCATTAATATCATATTGATGCCCCAGTTAGATAGGACGTATGTATATAGGCCTGGCAGAATTGCACACGACAAGCTAGCACGACTCAAAAAAATGAACTGCTAAAGAAATGCTAATCAAGGAAATTTACCATTTCCTGAAGTGAAAAATGCAGCATCGGATTTTGTTGTGGGTGGCCGTACAACCCAGATAAATCTTTGTTGGCTCAACTCCAAACCCCAAGCCATCTCAGTCATTTGCTCATAAGACAAGGTCCCTCCACTCCCTAAGGACACAAACAACACCGACTCACTAGGTTGTTTGTCAAGCCACTCAAACAAGTCCTGATCAACCCTCGGATGGCCTGATCGCGATCGCACCGCCCTGGTTAGCGGTCCGATCGGATAAACCGGTACCATTTTAATCACTCCACCCAAGAGCTTCTCGTCTCTAAACGAAGCTAGTGTTGTAGGCTGCAACTCCTCCCAAGTATTCAGAAAAATCCCATCACAGAGAGGAATCTCACCACAAAATCGTATGTATTCAGAATACTGCTGGTTGGTCCTGTCCAGCATCGGGTCAGCGACTTCTTCAGGCCGGACCGGTCTGCAGCCCGGAATTTTGAGCGGTTCGGTTCGGTCCACGTACTCTCCTTCCACTTCCTTGTCTAGGGTTGGAGAGTACGTCATGAGAGCGAGAAACCATGCATTGCAAGGAACGTAAACGAACTTAGGAATCCCTAACTCATCCGCGATAGGCAACGATTCGGTGCCGAAAAAGTCCACGATGAGCATGGTAGGAGGAGAAGCCATATCCTGAAGCGCCGATCGGAATACAGGTCGTATCTCTCTCATCCAGACGGCAAGGCACGTGACTACGGCGGCTTTTGGATGGACGAGGCCAGAGATGTCAACCGGAGGGAGCTCCACGACGTTGAGCTTCGCTGTCGACGTGGCTTCTTTGATGGTCTGATACTCGGCTTGTGAAGTGGAAGACATGGCGAAGATTGTTACGGTGACGTTTCGGTTTGCGGCGATGAGGCGTTTTCCGAGCTCGATGACCGGAATGATGTGGCCGAGCCCTGGACTGGTTAGTATTGCTGCATGTAGGGTTGAGTTTGAACCCATTGTTACCAGTATAGCTCAAGAATAGTGTGTCTAGACTTGTAGTTGAGCTCAGATATATATACATATGCAACAGTACGTTATATAAATACGCGAAGTCGCGAACTACCTGTTTGTCGATTACTGATTACACGTCTGGAACGTTCCTAAATAATATTATCTGGCTGGATACAAATCTGCAGGTCGATTATGGTCATCATTCGACCAAAAAATGATTATGGTGATCAATCAATTAGGTTTTTGTTTTTTTGAGGAAAATTAGGCTTAAATCATTGTCATTGATGACCTATAAGAGGATTTGGTGGCACTAAATTAATGATGAATCATTGCAGAGCAAAAAATGTTGTTTGTCATATGATATGATATGTATTCGGAAGAATTAAGTTCTTGCATTGTATAGTTTAACAAGGAAGAATTAGAGGATTTGATAAGTACATATAAGGTTAATCTCAAACCAACAAATCAACGAGTCTCGATCTGAATGGCAAGTGAGAGTGTGAGACCAAAAGGATATAACTGGATAAGCTATGGGAAAAGCAGTAATATAAAGAGGGATTGGAGAAGTAAAATACAAGACGACGACGACGTAACTGGTAAAAAAAGTGTAAAACTCTTGACTGTCTCTTGTATCTGTTTTTTTGTCTTCTTTCATTAGCAGGATGCATATAAGACTTAGCAGTACCAGGACAAGCACTTTAGCCGACGAAAAATTTTCGTCGGTCTGTTAGCTTAATTCGTCGGCTAAGATCTTAGCCGACGAGCCATCGTCGGCTAAGATTTCGTCGGGAAAAGCTCGTCTGTGATGACTTTAGCCGACGAAAAAAAAAATTTCGTTGGCTATAGTCCCGCAGTTTAGCCGACGAAAAATATGTCGTCGGTTTTTTTTCCAGACTTTAGCCGACGAAACAATTAAGATATTCGTCGGCTAAAGTTTGTAATAAAAATTTTTTTCCCAGACTATAGCCGACGAAATATAGTATGTTTCGTCGGCTAAACCTTATAAAAAATTTTAAAA
>NC_020495.1:26679610-26698020 GCF_000184155.1 Fragaria vesca subsp. vesca | reverse complement strand
CAAACCAAAATTCGACGGTCAGATATGATCATTATGACGAAAGATGTCTATGGTAAAAAATTCAACTGGATCCGACAACGTTAAGGACTCGATCGAAACGGGTAACCCTAATCCATCGTCACTTATCACACGAAAACGCTCATATCTCCCTCTATATTACGTGGTTTGGTCAAACCTTCCACACAAAAAACTCTCACGTAGATGAGACGCAACTGCCCATATAAAAATTTTGAGACATTTACCTTCCGACGATAGGGCTCCCTATAGGGAATAAGAACGGTAAATAGTAGACACGTTGTGATTCCGATGACTAAAATTTACAAACCAAAATTCGACCGTCCGGTATGATCATTATGACGAAAGATGTCTATGGTAAAAAATTCAACTGGATTCGACAACGTTAAGGGCTCGATCGAAACGGTCAACTCTAATCGGAAATAAGAAACCTGCATTTTGAAGCCCAAAACGGACTCGGATGGCCAAAAAGGCCCATACATCATGGCGTTAACAATGACTTTGACTCGTAGGGCCGTTACGCTTCCGGAAAAGTATCACAATAGTCAATCGGACACCAAAAACCAAATCTGTAGCATAGTGAATAATAAGGGTAAATTGCATTGACCGCAACTATCGGCACCGAGACTTTACCGGAATACAGTGATTTTTCAACCGTGGACGTATTTCACCATTCTGGTCATATCTTATTTCACGACTTTTTTACGTTTGAAGGTTCTACGTATAGTTTTTTTTCCCAGATGAGTTGTTGTCCAGATCTGCAAATATAAGGCACTTTAGCCGACAAAATTAAGGCACTTTAGCCGACGAAATTATATTTTTCGTCGGCTAAACTTTTAAAAATTTCGTCGGCTAAAGTTCACAGACTATAGCCGACGAAAAAAATTATTCAGACAACGAAATTTTAATTTCGTCGGCTAAAGTTGACCATAGCCGACGAAAATTTTTAATTAGCCGACGAAAAAATAATTCGTCGGCCTGGTTTTTTTATTTTCGTCGGCTAAAGTCTTTCTTCTGGTAGTGTAGTAGTGTTCACTAACCCCATATATTATGATATCTCTGCATTTAGAAGCAGCTAGAGGCCCGATTTGATTATTTCGTGAGTGTTGACCAGTTAAGTGCTTGAGTTCAAAGTAGTATATATATGCAGTGGTAACTGGGGTCCTTCACCTTCCAAATTGCCAAAGTTGAAAAATATATTGGGAACTAATTTTTCTAAGGGAGCCATTCTAATGAGGATCTTTAAGTTGAGGATTAGTTTAGGACTTTTCGGCTTATCCCATTTTTTAATCTTGTATTCACATCTTAACCGTTCAGTTTATAGGTTTTTATGAGTGGATCATTTCTGTAAATTTTCAGCCACAATGAAAATCATTAAGGCATTCATAAGTGTGATTTACTAATTATGAACTTGAACGGTTCATGTTTGACAGATTTAATTCTTCCATTAATTTAATCTAATTTGTTACCTTAACGATCACCGATTCGGCTAAAAATTTGTAAGAATGATCTAATCATATAGACCTAAAAAATAAACGGATGAGATTCCAAGATGTGGTCGAAAAATATGTATTTTAAACTATAAACCGAAAAGTCATCAACTAGTCCTCATTATAAAGGTCTTCATTAGAAGGACTCCCAATTTTCTACTTCACATTAGCTTTTAGCATTTTCTATTACAGTACTTCTATGGTCGGAGCAGTTATCTTGAAGAACAGTGGTATATCAAAGCATGGTGCGGATCAGTGGATGTGAACTCGGCAATTCTCATGCAAAACGAGATTTTTTTTATTTTTTTTATTTTTTATTTTTTAATCGAAGGAGAATTCAATTATTCATATGAAAAGGAACTACATTGTTGGAGTATATAACGGCCTCATTAAATCTTTCAACAAACGGAGAGGAATCAAGAGTACCATGCACACCTCCATACACAAAGCATAAATAATTTGCCTCAGAAGACACAACAGGTGACAGCCACTCCGGCCGGCTCCATCAACCACCAATAAGTAGGAAAATGTAGTGATCGATGGAGACTCTCGTGCAACACGGTGTGCTGCATTATTACACACTCGAGCAATCGAATCCCAATTACAAAACAACTGATTAAGACTTTATTAGCTTCATCAATCCCTCTATGCTAAGATCATCCCCTATATTATTGAAAGCATTCATCACGTTTTGGGCATCCCCTCTACCACCACATGAGTAAAGCCAGCTTGGACACAGAAATGAAGACCATACCCTAAGGCTAGTGTCTCACAAGACTGAGGGCTAATGCCTCCAATTCCTGGTACTGCCAAAACACCAAAGCAGTGACCATCTTCATTTCGAATTACAGCGCCAGTACCATCACAAAACAAGACATAAGAGTGAAGTTTTGAAAAGATCCTTGAGAGTTGAGTATAAAAATTTCAAGACCTTTCAACCGTTTAATTACATTATGAACTAAATTGTTGAAAAAGAAAATCGTGATGTTATATATCTACACATGACAGTGATAAAACCACATGATTAGGGTCTAATGCACTGTGTGCCTTTTGGAAAACGTACATATTACATTATTACATGAAGAAAGCCCAACCAAAGTATGTGCAAATAGGTAGCCTATTTCAAAATGATCAACTCTTTTGGGACACTAATTTGGGTTCTTTCTTCGATTTGGAAGGTACACTATTTCTTTAATTGACCTTCTATAAATCAATAGGCATATGCTAAGTATGGGACAACTTATATAGTTGAGGTACTGTTTTGACCTGTCTCGTTCACTTGGTGATCATCAGAACACTACCTTCGTTTTGCATACACCCTTCCCCTCCCTTCCCTATTAACATTAGCAGAATTACTCGTACCAGCTAGGGAAGTTCTTATTGAGTCATTATTCTAAGTTCGCCATTAGAGGACCTCCCTTCCCTACAAACCCTTTCTCTTAGCTTCTTTCAAAGTCTCTCTTAGCTTCATGCCGCTTCTTTTGCATAGATGAATATGTTCACAGATAGATCTAGCTGAGTAACAGAAACTCATATTGATCATTGAACTGCAAAGACTGGATGGGGGGTGGGGGTCAAAACTCAAAAGCAGAGCCACCAATAATTGGTGGAAGCAAGATTGGTTGGTACACTGAGACACCAAGCATGGCATAATTCACATGCAATTCTCAGAATGCTACATATCACATGGCCAAAGGGGCCCTCTCCACTTCTAGGAGAGGATGAGCTTTCAATCTGAGATGCTCTTTTGACCCCCCACAACTCCCCCTGTCACAAGAAGGCAATAATCTCCAGGAAGCCTAATCCCTCGGTATGATATTTATCAGTCTGTATATATGATTGGATAAGAAAACCAGACCATTTCTAGCAGGAATTATATTATTGACCCTACTGAAGAAAAATAACATTCAAAACTTATTGCAATTCATAGCCATCCCTCTACTACTCTGCCATCCCCATTTATGACTCCAGATCAATCTCAATAAGAACACGAAATGAATGATTGATGTCATGGATTTGCTAATACAGTACTAAATGGTAACAGAATGAGACTATTTCTGACAAGAAGGATCTAATAATAATAGCTACCTTCAAGAAATATGAGCATGTGTTTCTCCAAGAGTAGTCTACAATGGATCATATGTGCTCCGCACAGAAACCGCAATCTTTGTTTGAAGCTCGTGATATTATCCCACTGGGGACGACAACTTAATTGGGGGCCTTCGATTCTTAAGACAGAAAATCCTCCATTTTAATTTGCTATGTTCTTCTCCAGCACATGACATGAGTAATGCAGGCTTTCTCAGAGTGTGCCTGGAATTTTAGATTCCTATAATGGCTCCAGGAGAGAGTACACTGTACATTTAAGGAAATACATGATGCACCGAAAATGATTTTGAAGTGATCCAAATTTGTAATAGAAGTGAAAGTAGACACCAAGCAATGCTTAATCAGTTGCCAAAGTATTCGAAATGCCCAGTGAAATCCACATAAGGTCTTCCCTCTCATTCATAGACACATTCCTGTAGATGATGCTTAACTATGCATCTTCCCATTCCCAAGTGTAAGCTCCAGGTCTTCCACTCCAACCTCGTGTATTCTCTCACCCTCCCAAGCTTTCAGTCTGCCACTCTCAAACTCAAACTCAGAGCCTCGTGCCCTCTCCCCAGGGTTCCCCCAACCAATCCCCCCATGCCCAACAGTCTGCCGAAGAACATTCTGCTCAGCCACTGGTTTCATAAGATTAAATGTGGGCGAAGGTGGAGCTACTGAAGGTACCCCTGTCTGGAAACTCACCCAACGACCAGAGTCCACTGTGGAAGCATCAGACTCGTCACATTCTGGAATTGTGGCAGGTGCAAGATGGTGGCGCCGAGTAGGACTAGAAGGGGCAGAAGCTGCAAAAAGGGGATGGCGCAAGGAGTTAATGCAGCCATTAGTCAGGGATTCCCAGTCAGGTTTCCGCTTCGACCCTCTAGAAGTTGGGGAAGAAAGAGGTGGTGTAACAGGAGCACTGTTGGAAATTCTAAGAGGAGGAAGATTTGGAGGAATGGAAGCCAAGTTATGCAGGAATGGAAGAAGGTAAGACGACGGGTTTTGATGGTAAGAGGAAGGGTTTCCGTCAAAACGAGTCGGGCTTGGGAAGGAGGAGGATGATGGACTGGCGTGGTAGGATGGTACAGGACTAGGGAAAGATGAGGACTGTGGGCTTGGTTGCATTGATGAACACGCACTCATATTTGTGGGAGTGCCTGCAATTTCAATTGGTGGCTTGCATCCCTGCAACCAAATATAATCAAACAATAAGATTATGTAAATAAAGAGAATGCTCAATTGAAAGCAAAATCATCAAATGTGCTCTATCATTCGAATTTCAACATATTGAAAATTGATTTGCTTTGAGTCAATAGTGAGATTCATACAGATCTCATCACCAATGAAACAGAAAATGCATCAACAGTTCACACCCTTTTCATCAACAACTGATCAAATCATGAAAATCGCACATATCCAATCAAATCTATAGACAGAGTTCAGATCCTGAGCAGAACCAGAACAGAGAAAAAGGGTTCTTTTTTTCTTCCAATGATATAAAGGAGACTAATTTATCTAGTAACTCAATCTGTTCCTACAAGATGATCTTCCAAAAGGGTAAGTACTGATCAGAATGAACAAAATGGATTCAGAACAACCCAACACCCAACAACAACCAAACCCAAGTTCAATTCACAAAGATTCCCAGACAGATCTATAAAAAACCAAACCAATGAAACTCAAACAAAATGTTTTACTACCTTGCGGTAAGTAGTGCCATCTTCTTCAACGACCCAACCAGCTTCCGCACATAGAGCTTTCAAGACCTCGTTGTTGTCACAGTGCTTAGGAAGCTTGTAGCTGCCCTGAGCTCTGAGGCCAGAGTATATCTTAGCAGCAATGGCTCTTCTCCTCCGCTCCCTCCTCTTGTTGTTCTCTCTCTCCTTCCATGTCGGTAACCTCCCCGATGACCCACCGCCGGTCATTTAAGCACCACCTCCCCGACCCTTCTGAGCTTTCTCTCTCTGGAGTCAGTTGAGAAGAGAGAGACGAGAGGAGAGCACTATTGTATTGTGTGCCTCTCTCTCACGAGGAAAGTGTCTTTTCTTTATTCAAGAGAATTGTGTGAATGGAGAACTGGATTCTCTCTCTTCTTTTTTTTTTTTTTTACCTTTTTTGTTTGCTCTATCCATTCTCTGTTCACACTCAAGACTTCCATGCTCTAGCGATTTTTTCTTCTCCACGAGATTTGCAAGATCGGATAGGTAAAAGTAGGTATTGTATGTTAATCCTCTATGATAGGGTGATTAAGGTTCTAAAGTAATTGCGGGAGTTATATTGTTTTATTTTCAAATCCAATTATGATTGAGCGAAGTTTGAGAACAATCCCCAATCAGGTATAGTTTAACGACCGCTATCTCACCGCCCAGCCAACATCATTCTTCAAAATGTCGCACATAAAACCCTTTCATACTCCCGGAGCAATAGTCTTCGATTTCTTGAAGGATATGGTTAAATCTCGTTTGGTAGCAAATCCTAAGACGACAACGAAGGCTGGAGACTGTCGCAGCGCCACCGGACGAGACTAAAATTAGAGATTGGATGCTTTGATAGTGCCTAGGGTTTTGCTTGCCATCGACTATATATTATATAGACGTTACAAGATGAATGAGTCATAGCACAAAAATGTTTTAAAGATTTGATTTTTACGTTCCTATAATAAAGAAATTGTAAGGAAATTGTTGAATATGCTTTTACTTTACTTTATAATAGGTTTGAGTTTTGTGAAATTTAATCACCAACCCACTATCAAAGTTGAGTTAAAATAAAATTTATCTAAAATGTGTCATATTTTGACTCAACCAAATAGGAAACCCATATGAATATTTGTAGGTTTGGTTGACCTAAAATTTGAATTTAGGGTTTGGGTTATAAACCAATAGTTAGAGATGCCTTAACAGAAAAAGACTTCAAGAGTCTCAAACTTCTAATTGTTAAATAAACAACTTATTATTTAAGGTATTTGTAATCAGCTGTTTAGACTCTATATATAAATACGACAACAGTAAAAGTAGTGTCACCGGACCAACCAAGGGATTATCCATTTGCACGAGGTATAACTCAATCAATAAGTTGAAGTCTCGTCTTTCCATTGCTTCAAAATGCGGTAGTATGGTAGTATGGACTTCAAAATTAAAAAGACTATGCATTCAACAAAGTAAACTTTTAGGTCGGCTTCAAACAGAGATCAGTCAGTAAACAACCTAGCCTTATAATTTCAATATTGAGAAAGGACGTCCAAGATTTCGGTCATTCGACTTGTATTCAGCAGTTTCATTAAATAATGTAGTCAAGACTTAAAAGCAGTCGCATCAGCACTTTATTTAAAACTAGACAACTCAAATTCACCACACTTATTATATAATTTGCACATAAAAGTGTGAGTTTAATCTCATTACCAACTGAAAAAAAATTAGAAAATCATGATAAGTATATAGAGGATCATGGCCACACTAACCCAATGACCACTCAAATTATGGATCTATGAACAACAAATATTCACCAGAGCAAACACTGTGATCCCAGTTCTAAAAGAGGCAATGATATGGTTGTGTCCATGATTGATGCAAAGTTTGAATGAGATAGGCAACCTAAAGAAAACTACAAGTAGATTGGTTACTATTCATCTCACCCGTGTACCAGATGTAGTCCTATTCTTATACAGTATTAAGTATCCTTCATCGTGCCTGTTTTCTAGCTACACCGTATGTGAGAAGTTTTTAACTAATTCTGATGAGGGATTACGGAATAGAGAAATTTTTTCAAGTCTAAGATAAATTACATGTTCTTAGTGTTACAGAGTTGAATGTTGAAACATACAGTAAAATGTTAGAATATCATCAAATCCATCAAAATAAATACGAACCATATGTAAATAAACAAATATCCAATATAACTTCTTTTGAATTAATATCTTTTATAGTTTTATGTAACATTCATGTAGTTAGTAATGTTTGTTCGTTTATTTGATTAAAAAACATGGACGTACCTATTTGGAATTTGAAGATTACTACATATATGGTCGTCTTACCACGCTCACCTCTACACCAAAGTTCGAAGGTCTTCCCCTCTTCCCCCATACCCTAGCTAAACATGAAATACAACACTTATAACCTAAGGTTAATGACATGATTACCACTAATCGAGTTACTGTCCCGCTCGTCGAGGATCAAACTCCATTAATCCAGGCCCAGTTGCTCTGACTCAACAGTGAATAGTCCCTGCACTGCCGCACTCTAACTTACCGTCAGAATCAGTCCACACGTGCGTTATAGAAATCTATACATTCAAAAGCAAACTCCCCCTTTAACGTGTCTCATATTAGCTCACCACGTGAAATGCGAATTTTTTATTTTATTTTTATTTATCAAAAATGATAATTCAGCAACTCTAAATCATGAGACACTAGATAAAAGCTTATATCATTTAAGTAGAACCCACATTTCTCGACAACTTTATTTAAAATGAAAGAGATCTCAAAATGAAATTAGTTTACTCACAATCAAACACCATAGCAAATAAATTTAACTACAGTTAATATATGTAAAGTAACAAGGTTCCCTTTTTTTAATATGGTCGAAACTCAAAAATAAAACATTAGGAGTTTAGGACTTGAACAAATTTCATTCTTGTACATGGCGGACGAAAATATAATTATTATGGCTAAATCCATAAGGACTGAAGGGGCACGTGAGGATCCAGCTAAGGTTGAGAGGGATGGTAACGGTGAGGAGTAGCTGGCTTGGCTGAAGGGTTAAAAACACAACAGCGACTTTGGCACACGTGCGGTGGAAGAGGGAGACAGACGGCCGTGCGCTGCCGTTTGAGCGGGGACCGAACCCCCGTGGTACCATGCTTTTCCTAGAAAAGGGCCTCTGCTCTTCTCATTCGTCGTCGACTCGTCGGTCCAAGAGACCACGTGGGGGATCCATTAACCCACGCCCTAATCCAATTCTTAATCACACATCCTAATCCTGATTAATAATTATACAATTCTTTAATACGTGTTCCGTTTTAAAATAGAAAGATTGATGACATCTTGCCTTTACAAAACAAAGTTTATAAAAAGAGTGCATTGAGAAAATAGTTCATAACCGACGTGAATTCTTATGTATAAATGAAAATTCTAAATCCGATTTATGATTTATAAATTGCCTATAATGTTTGATCGATGGTAATTGATGTGTCTGATAAATCAAAAGGAAAAAAAAAAAAGTAGTGTGTTTTTCTTGCACCAAGAGCTTTGGGAGTAGTCTTTGGCTCTATGCTAACCCAACAATGGCTTTAGACAAAAGCCTCACGTTGTGTTGCCTACGCTATATAGAATACATAAGTAGTGTATATTCTATCTTTCTGCAAGTTATATTGAATAAATTGTTACGTGTAGAATTATTTTAAGATATTACGTTAGTTTCTTTTTTAGGTCTGCAATAGGCCTGGTGACAGAGACACAAAGCCCAATAACACAAAGGTTCCAAACAAGCCCATACCCGAGAAACCAAATGCAAGTTCAGGACGCAGTTCTATACGTTTGGCAATTGTTGTGGGGGCATGGAACGTTAGCTCAAGTTAGAAGAGAGGTTGTGCTTTTAGCATTTTACTAATGATCAAATAAGGGTATAAAATAAATTGATCACGTATTGCGCATGAAAAGATCTATGTAACTTGAGAGTGTACTGGCCCAATGACTTGATATAATCAACAAAACTTTTGTTGAGCGATCTAGTTGTGGATTTCTCTCGAATTGGATACTCTTTTAAAAAGATTGTACGTGACTTAATAATGTACATACGATAAAAAATAACAATTTCTCGTTGAGTGAAATCCGATTACTAGGATCTGCTTCAGTGTTATTCTCACTAGTTCTGTTTAAAGCATAACAAAAGGGTAAGATGAATCAAGTGTGACTACTAAAAACTGAAGATTCTATCCAAACAAGTTACAAACATAACATCAGTAATGAGATGCGTGTTGACCTGATATCAGTTAAAGTCAAAGAACATCAATTAAAAGCCAAAATCAACGGCCAAGATCGAACTACAAGTCAACAAAATCCCATCAGCCATGATCTCACCGTACACGCAGACAAAATGAAGCACAAGATATTTATAACAGGCAAGACAAATCGGAGGCGCGCGCGTTTTGGAACGACCCAAAACAATGAAAACCATAAATCGAATCGTAAATATTTAAAAAAACAAAAAAAAAACGTAGGCAACTAGAAGACCAGTATGGTCGTGCAACACAGGTTATTTGATTCAAGTTCAAAGCTGTGTGTTTTCAGATCCGCCATAGATGCAGCGGACTTGTGGTTTCCGAGTTCTCTGGAGAGCAGCCGGGTTCTTCTTTCATGGGCCTTAAACGGGCCTCTAGATACGCATCTTCCTCTGTTCGATCAACACCTGGTTTTTTTAAGCGCTTGGAAGCCATGAGGTCAGTTGTTGACATTAACAGTTGTTTCTTCCCATGTTGTTGTTCTTTCAGTTTGTGTGTCTCTGTTAGCTTTTGATTGCTATATTTATAAGGATTTGATTGCTTTTTGTGGGTTGTTGATGGCTGAAGTATCAGTTTTTAGTTTCCGATAAGTTTGGAATTGGTGAAGTCAAATGCTTCTTGAGTGTTCTAGGATTTCTAGCATTGCTTTCAGATCTGGCAAGCCACTTCTCACCTTAATACAATTGTGTTTTATGGTGCTCCGGAGTATTGGGAATTCCTTCAAACAATGACTGATATAAATGACATTAAGAGTTTTAATACTCCGGAACACTATATAATCTTAGCTTTAAGACATCTTTATAATGAAGTGGTTGTCATTTAAGGGATGCTCTTTAGTGTTTGTTGTTTTTGAATTTATGATTTTGAGGTGTATATGTCTAAGTTTTGATTTGGTTTGTAATTATGGAATGGAACTAGTGTTTATTGTTTACATGGTTTTACTAATTTTTAGTTTTGTTTGGGAATGTGATTGTTAATGGAGATATGATCGTGTAGGATTCTGATTCACCTTGAAATTCTGGATTGAAAAAATCACTTTATTTATGACATAAGAGTGCAGAATCCTTTGTAGCGAAGAATTTATATGATGGAAGAGTTTCACAATTGATTGACACTGTTTTCTCTATCCTGCCAATATGTGCTGTTTTCGCAGGACAAGAAAGATTTTGGGGGTTTCTCTGTCTCTCATTCTCATCAACTTGGCTGCTATAATGGAGCGAGCCGATGAGAATCTCCTCCCATCAGTATACAAAGAAGTCAGTGAGGCTTTCAATGCCGGGCCATCTGACCTCGGATATCTCACATTCATCAGGAACTTTGTGCAGGGAATGGCATCTCCCCTTGCAGGTGTACTAGTTCTACTATATGACCGCCCCACCGTGCTTGCAATGGGGACTTTCTGCTGGGCAATATCAACTGCTGCAGTGGGTGCAAGCCACCATTTTGGTCAAGCTGCAATCTGGAGAGCAGTGAATGGTTTTGGGTTGGCAATTGTTATACCAGCACTTCAGTCTTTCATTGCTGATAGCTACAAGGATGGCGTGAGAGGGGCAGGGTTTGGGATGGTGAGCCTTGTTGGTTCTTTGGGTGGCATTGGAGGTGGTGTTGCGGCCACGCTTATGGCCGGTAACATGTATTGGGGCATACCTGGATGGCGTATTGCCTTCATTCTAATGGCAGCATTGAGTTCTCTAATCGGGTTCCTTGTGTTCATGTTTGTGATTGACCCTAGAAAAATAGTTCCTAGTACTCATGGTGCTGACCAGAGTTTTGAGAGGTACCTTTATATTTGAATTCCTGAACAAAGTGTGGATATTGTTATTGTGGGTGAAGAAAGATTAATTTGGCTGCTTTTTGTTGTAGGGATGATTTGTTAATAAAGGGCACTACTACTTCAACTGCAGCATCAGTTTGGATGGAGTCTTGGACAGCCATGAAGTCGGTTGTTAAAGTGCAAACATTTCAAATTATTGTCTTGCAGGGCATTGTTGGTTCTCTACCATGGACCGCCATGGTGTTTTTCACTATGTGGTTCGAACTTATAGGTAACTACTACTCCTGCAATTCAGTTCTAGTTTCATTGTATACAAAGTGTTTAAGTCGGTCCATTTTCTCAGGTTTTGATCACAACAGTACAGCAGCCCTCCTCAGTCTCTTTGCTGTAGGATGTGCTACGGGGTCTCTTCTTGGTGGGATAATAGCAGATCGAATGTCACGAATCTACCCACACACTGGCCGCATCATGTGCGCGCAGTTCAGCGCCTTCATGGGAATCCCATTTTCATGGTTTTTACTCAAAGTAATCCCACAATCAGTGGACAGCTATTACACATTTGCTGTCACTCTCACCCTGATGGGTTTAACTATCAGCTGGAATGCCACTGCTGCAAATGGTCCTATGTTTGCTGAGGTTGTTCCTACCAAACACCGAACTATGATTTATGCATTTGATCGGGCTTTTGAAGGATCCTTCTCTTCTTTTGCTGCTCCTTTGGTTGGCATTCTTTCAGAGAAGATGTTTGGCTATGATGCAAAATCTGTGGATCCGATCAAAGGGTCTGCGAGGGAGGCCTATGCATTATCACAAGGACTTATTTCCATGATGGCAGTTCCATTTGGTTTGTGTTGCTTGTTTTATACGCCTTTGTATGTGATCTTCAGAAAGGACCGCGAGAATGCTAGAATTGCCAGTGCAAAAGAGGAAGAGATGAGCCTGACGAAGTGAAATGAGGTGATTTCTTAGGTTGAAGGAGCAGCAAATATGTGTGAAATAGAATACGTCTGACTTCTCATTTTCATGCCTATGGCATTTTCTTTAGGTTTGGTATTTAAAGGTTAAAGGTTACACACATTCACCTGGAATATACAGTGACAAGTTTGAGAACATATATTTTGAGGAGTCATACTCTCTAGCTTTGAAGCTAACAGATTTGTGATAGGAAGCTAATTCCATTCTCAAACTATGTTCCGTTGGTGGTAACTGGTAATGCCAAGCTGAGCAATGAGAAATACATTTCTACGAGGCTTTGACATTATGGTAAATGTAATTTGATTGTAGAATCACTAGTGATATGTAACAACATTGAAACAGTCCTGTATTTTTTAAACCTGAGGGGTTTGTAAAAACTTATGTTAATGCCACGGAAGAAGAATAAGAAGTGCTTTTGCAGTCGGTGAATTATATGATATCATGCTATAGTTTCCAAAACTTCACTATTCTGAGGTTTAAAAACCTCTACTACCTATTCTTGTTAAACATCAAGAGCCTTGGTCCACTCCCCATCAAGCATAAGCTCTTGCTCGAGTTACTGCAACATAACTGGTACTCATAGACAATGGATCAAGTACAAGCATTCTATCCATAACTATAGCAGAACAATGGCATCACCAGCATCACAAAAGTTGATCTGTTTTAAACATCACAATTCTATCCATACTTAAAATAACAAAGAACTGCAGTCTGCACGACAAGTATTACAATATCGCATCCATTTCAAGATAATATGTCAATTAGCACTTTGGTGTAACCAAACAAAAGCTATATGCATCTTGGGAATAAGGTCTGCCCCACATATCCACCAGTCATAGCCCTTCTTACATTAGACTCGAACATCTTCGGGTTGTCTCTCAGCACTGCAGCTGCATCATGGTTTAGGGGATCTTCATGATTTGGTTCCTGCAAACAAAGTTGAATTTAAATAAGAAACATTCTGGTACCAGATGGCAACAAATCACAGAGAACAGTCGAGATGATTCTAATACCGTGAAAAGATGATACAATCCATAAACAATGGTGTTTATATTAAGGACAGGTTTCCAATCTTCTCGTAGGATGTTTAGGCAGACATTTCCTTCCAAGTCAATATTGGGATGGTAGACCTAAGAATCAGTTGCACCATGTATGAGACAATGTACCATACAAGCGAATCAACTAGAAGAGAAGAAAGCAATAGAACAAAATTATGATGTGCAGGTCTACCTTGGTCTTACACTTGACTTTTGGTGCCTCATGTGGATAGATAGGTGAGACTTCAAAAGAAAACAAAAACTTACCACCTCTGTCACAACAAATGAAAGAGTATTAGAAATATAATCATTTTACTAAATAAAAACAGAAAGAGACAACATGCAACACTGTTGATTGTTCATGTTACAAGATGCAATATGTCCGGCAATTGAAAATGTACATATGCATATGTATACACTTTAGCCTGGGTATAGTGTTCATCTAACTGGAGTCTAAAATTAGTAATTGCAGTTTTGATAGAAGATTCTGTTTAGGCAAACTTTTGCAGACAAAAAGTAGAGCAATTCTTACGTGTAGTATCCTTCATCTGGTTTAATTGAAACCTCAAAATTCATAAGATCATCCTTGCCATTGGGAAATGATATTGAACAAGACTTTGGTAGATTCAGCTCAGATATGTCTGCATCACATGCCAAACATGGTACTTTCTGTTAAACAGATGATAAAATTCAGGAGCATAGTAAAACAAATAGGTTGAAAGAGACAGTAAAGAATGTGGAAAACGGTTCATAATGGCAACAACATTTAAACATACAATCAAGAATGTTAATTCAATTGCCCCATTCTGAATTGTAGTCATGTCCAAAATTACCACAACTTGATCTATCAATTCAATGAAAAGAAACAAGACACATTCAGCATTCCATTTGTTAAAAACAGTTGTGTCATAATTGAACTTGCTCTTTTTACTAAACCAAGAACTGGTATAGATGCTCTACATTCACCATTCAAAAACCAACTTCTAAATACTGTGGTTTAGAACTCTCAAACTCTTCATCACCAAAACTCAGACAATACCAACACTTCATATGATTAAAATTGTCTAATCCACTGATCCTTTTTCAGTCTTACAGTCAGCAATCACTGGGAAGCAAAAACTCGAAAGAATGAAACACTCACAGCAGCGATCACTAATAGAACAAATCAAAAGTCTTAGAGAGAACAAAAACCTTTATTAAGGCGCAATTCTCCAGCGCTTTGTCTCTTAAGAGGTGACCCTCCATTGGCTTCAGCAAGTTCCTTCTGCTTTTCTTTTACCTTAAAAAGCCGAATCATAGCTACAGAAAACAGAAAACTAAACTAATCAGCTAGAGGGATTAACAATTTGAACTACACAACAACAACAAAAGTAGCCTTGAACTCATACTAACAATTACAATAAGCCAAACCTGCTATTCACTGGTGACTGGTCCTTCTTCTCCTTTGCCCTTCTTTATGGGTCTGTCAAGGTTAAATGGCACAACAATTAATAGAAATTCTAGACTCAAAATCATGATCTCAACTCAAATTCTGTAATGGAAAAGATATTGATTCCAAATCGTTAAAACAGACTAAAAATTTATTCATAATCAAAATTACTGTATTGAAATTAGGGGATTTCATTATGAACAACAATCGTATAACAGATAGTATAGATTTCGAAAACGAAAACAAAAGATCAAAACTTTTATCAAACGGAGAATCAACACTAAAACCCAAAACCCTAAGAGTACAAGCAATCACGATAAACATAAATTGGGGATTGGAGGACAATAAAGTTGCATACTTTAAGCACCAGAATGCGATTTTGTGAGAAATATTATCAGAGAAAAAAGAGTGAAAGACTTACAGGGTTGTACAGATGGTGGAGAAGAAGGTGGCGGAGAGAGAAAGACTCGTGGATATTCAGTAGGAAAGTGATGAAGCGGACGACCTGTCGTTTAGGTGTTTTGTGGGATCATTGTTCAATTGTAGAATTATATATACGACTTGCTTTATTTCTACGCTATTTCTTTTTGGGTTGAAGACGGAAAAGGTCCATTGCCAACACTCAAAAGAAGGAAATGGATAAGGTCCATACTCCATACCATGACAAAAGAAAAAGACAAATAATTTATTTTCGTAAATTCTATTTTTTTTTATTCTCTAATAAAAAAATACGAGTGACATATTTGGAAGTAAAAATTTTACCAACTGTGAAAATTCTCGTATGTATGGCTACCGATATCAATATAGCACAAATTGTGAATTTTCTTTCTATTGCAAAGTCTAACTTAGTATGACTGTACAAAAGAACTAAACGAGCGTGACACTGGCCAATACAAAGTCTATAATATTAAGTTTGAAAACCAACCAATGTAACAAAAATTTGTGTGTGTCGACGATCTGGCAAAATAACTCAGAAGTTAATGTGATATCCTTAATTTTTTTTTCATTATAGTTTGTAGCCAAAAATTAAAAAACATGTTCAAACATGAAATCACACGCATCTTTGTGAAGTGTGAACTAACTAGTTATTATTTGGACAGACCGACCCAACCTGATAGACCCTAAATTGCATAATTTATGGGCTTAACTTTTTTTTGAATACAACAACCCTTTATTGATAAATCAAACTTTAAACAATTTATGGGCTTACCTTGATTGTTATTATATCAAAAGTGGCTTAACTATGTGTTTCTGTACAATCCCGAATGGGTTTGCAGAAGCTAATAATATGCCAGGTGGATGGTCTGCTACCTTCCTGTTGTCCTACAATAACAAAGGGGACCGAGAGCTTCCGGTCTTTCCTCATCCGAAGCTTAAGTCAGTATATGGTGGTTGAATGTAATTATTGAGGATAGTAATGTTACCTGACAAGCTGGTGGCTGGGCCATATTTATGGCCCAGAGTGGATTCTCTTCACCTGAAAACCGATGTGGGACAACTGTCTTTACTGTTACTTCACATCCAGCTCCTTTATGCCTTTTGAATCCACCCCCAGCCCAATACTGCCGCCAAGGTCGGGCCCAGCCCACCCTACTTATTGGTGGATACTTCGGGGCGGCCTCGGTTGTGGTAGAATGCCTGCTGGTTTACGGGCTTGGGAGGTTGTTTTATGCACAACCGATTACAAGTCCCCCCAAGTTCCCGTTCAAGACACATCTTGAGTGGGGACTTGCTAAAAGAAGCTCGTAGACTAGTATATTTCAAGTGTGTCCCGCCCATAGTCCCCCCACGTCCGGACTCATGACGTGGGTTGAACGGGTGTTACAGTCTTTCCTTGACAAAGGTAGCGAACCCTTTCCTCATCCGGTGTTACTACTCGAGTGACCGGGTGTTAACGCCGTCCATGGTTTATCAAGCCACTTGCTCCGTTTTTAAAGGGATGATATAAATTGCCCTGCCCCGGTGTCCCAGAAACACTTATTCGGGACGTAACATTTCGAGAGGCAGTTGTTACATGCTTCCTCCTGGTGACACTTATCCGGGATGGATCGTTCCTTGGCCTAACGCTGTCGGTGACTCTCACCCGAGATTGGTCTTACACATGCGCTGCATGATCCCGTTGACTCTTACCCGAGATGGGTCTTACACGTGCACTTCATGATCTCGGTGACTCTCACCCGAGATTGGTCTTACACTTGCGCTTCATGATCTCGGTGACTCTCACCCGAGATGGGTCTTACACTTGCACTTCATGATCTTGGTGACTCACCCGAGATTGGTCTTACACTTGAGAGTGTGCGCATAACAGTGGCAGGGGCATTAAATGCATGCACGCCAGATGTCGCGATATTCCTGCAACTGCCAAGCAATTAATGCATGTCGCTTCACTCTTTCCTTCTTCAAGAAGCTACGGTAGTTAAGCTACGTGGCACCATCCTGCGGTTTGATCAGCTGGCTAGGGGTGCCTCGTTTTCTGGTACTGGTTTTTTTAATGCGTCGGTTCGTGGATCGAGGCGACTGCTCGCTGGTCATGTATAAATTCTTCCCCCCTTTTGTTTTTCTTCTTCACTCTCACTTTACTCTTTCTCTGCTCTATGCTTCTCTGTTGCGCTGGTTTTTCTGCGCTTTGCTCTCTAATTTCTCTGCTTCTCTCTCTGTTCGCTGCTTTCTCTCTTTTTGTTCTCTCTTTCTGCTCTCTACCTTCTCTTAGCCCTGCAATTGCGAGGTGTTTCTTGACGTCTGCGTTGCCGGCGTTGCTACGGCGTCGAATTTCTGGTAAGGTTTTGCTTCATTCTGTTGCGCTTTGTTCTTCTGCACTGATGTTTGTTTATGCTTTTTGCCTCTGCTTTGGCTTTCTCTGTGTTTGTGTTGCTTTTGTATGGTTTTGGGTGAAACTGGGAATTTTAGAATTTTAGGATTCTAGGGCTTTCTGAATTTAGGCTGTGTTTTTCTGTTTTTCTGTTTTTCTTTGCGCTTGCTCCCGACGGCGCACACTAATAGCCCTTAAGGTTTGCTATATTAGGGTAGATGGATTCCCGGAGTACAACCGACTTAAGTGGGGCTAGCACATCCTTTCAGCCGATAATGGATGACGACGAGAGGATGGAGGAGTATATTACTAGGCCATCCCGCCACTACCAGGACAAGCACTTTAGCCGACGAAAAATTTTCGTCGGCCTGTTATCTTAATTCGTCGGCTAAGATCTTAGCCGACGAAGGCTCGTCGGCTATAGTGTCGTCGGGAAAAGCTCGTCTGTGATGACTTTAGCCGACGAAATTTTTTTTTTCGTCGGCTATAGTCCCACAGTTAGCGGACGAAAAACATGTCGTCGGTTTTTTTTCCAGACTTTAGCCGACGAAACAATTAATATATTCGTCGGCTAAAGTGTGTAATAAATAATTAAAAAATAACTATAGCCGACGAAATTTACTATATTTCGTCGGCTAAACCTTATAAAAAATTTAAAAAAATAACTATAGCCGACGAAATATAAAATATTTCGTCGGCTAAACCTTATAAAAAATTTAAAAAAATAACTATAGCCGACGAAATATAAAATATTTCGTCGGCTAAACCTTATAAAAATTTTTAAAAAATAACT
>NC_020495.1:26641044-26677352 GCF_000184155.1 Fragaria vesca subsp. vesca | reverse complement strand
GTTTTTCTACGGTGTCCCGATGACGAACGTCATCAACTCGGCCAGGAGATATATCTTGGAGGACGGAACTGTGTGCGACGAACCAGAGGGCAGCATGACCCCGGCCGAGATCAAACAATTCCGTGAAGACTGGGGCATCCCAGAAATGATTACACTTCGCGGCCTTTACGAGGGCGAGTTGGCATGCTGCCCGAGAGATGGCTTCGTTGCTGTGCACAAGCACATGTTTAGGAACGGTTTCTCTCTCCCGTTCCTCAGTGCGTGCAGTACCTGCTGAGCAAGCTTCAGCTAGCTCCGTGGCAGATACCCCCAAACCCTTAACGCCAGTTGTTGTCACTTGGCTGCCTGTATTACTTGTCCGAGATGGGGTTTCCAACTATCAACGAGTTCCGAGCTCTCTACTGCCTCTCGTACTCAAAAAAGCAGAATTGCGTCGGGTGTGTTTCCTTCGCCGCTCGAGATTACTTGCCTCCCGTTATGGATCTGCATACTTCCATTAACAACAACTAGCGCGCGAAGGTTGCTTGCCGGGGGTCGGTGGCAAAGAAATTGCCCCCCATACATCGTGCCCAACCGGTTCAGGTATATTCGGGATCAGTCCTTCTCGTTATCAGAAATCGAGAAGAAACGGACTGGCCAGATATTTACGGCCTGGCCCTCGGACGAAGATCGTAACTCGTACAATTTAACCCGGTGGGACGTGCTAGTTCACTGTGAACTCGGCCGAATGCCTGGTAGGGTTCCCGCTTAATGTCTCGACTATTGCTTATACTTGCATTTGTTCTCTATTTCTCTGTTGCTTTACTAATTGTTGCATTTGCTGACAGCCAAGGTTCCCAGACGTAAGCTTCGCCCCTCACACCCGCGCGACATGGCTTCAGACCTGGACTTGTTGCATGATCTCCTGGAGGTAGGAAAAACCGCTACACACACTGAAGTGAACGTGGGGGACTCTACCGCCCGGGTTTCAAAGACGCCCGTGCTCATGGAGATTTCCGACGAAGGGTATGGGAAGCCGCCTCATGACACGGAGGAACCCGGGAGGAGCGGTGACGTTGTCAACGTCAACTTGGGTGAGAAGAAAAAGAAGAAACCCTCGTCCAAGAAGTTAAAGTCTCAACGGGATGATATTGTGACTTTGACTGGCCTGAGCGTGACTGGGGCCTCTCCACCTCTGAAGAAGCAGAAATCAGCAGGTCCCTCAACCGGCGGACCCGTAAGCCTGGGCGCTCTCACCCCCGCTCAACCCCAGATTCGAAAGACCCCCATTCGGCAGATATGGACGAGTATGGATGTGCCGATGAGAAGTTCGTTCGCGGCATGGTGGGTGATCTGAAGGGAATAGAGCTGGACCGGATCAGGGTGGGGTCTAACACTCCCCAACAGAACCGGCAATACACCCGGGAGGCGATAATGAAGGTAGCCGTCTCCCTTCTTATTCCAACTTACTACCCGGGGTACTGTACTTATCTTTTTAACTCTTGCAGGCCCTCTTCGCCGTCTATGCCATTGATGCCAGCGAAGACTCCAACGAGATGAAGGAGCGCTTAGCTAGCCTGAATGATCAAATCACCTACCTCCGGGCCGAGCAGAATAGGGTGGAGAAAAGCTTGGAGGCCGAGAAGAAAGAGAAGCTCTCGCTGGTTGACAAGCTTGTCAAGCTCAACCTTCATACTTTGGACCTTGAAGGAAAAGCCGAGCGGGTGGCAGCTTTGGAGTGCGACATTGACGCGCTTCAGCAAGAGAACGCTAAGCTAAGGGTTAAGCTGAAGGAAAAAGACGACCAGATTCTCGACCTGCAAGGCCAGATTCCCTCCCAGGGCTAACTTGCCGTGGCGAAGTTTAAGGAGTCGGACGAGCTCAAAGCCATGCTCAAGGTCGCCCGGGATAGTGGGATCACCGGGAAGTTTGGCGAATGGAGTCTCCTTGGGTATCTGGACAAGGCGAAGATGATCGCCGACGTGATCGCTGCCCGGGATGCCAGGGAAAGGGAGACCAAGTCCAAGGCAGCTGCTGAAAAAGAGCTTCAGGAGACAGGCGAGCCGTCCGAGAAGGCCGCTGACAAGGGCGCCGAGGAGGACGACAATCAGGCCGAGTCGTTCGGGAACGAGGAAGAAGACTACCATGAGGCATAACTTGTGATTTGACCTTTTTTTTTTTTTTCTTAAGACAATGGCCTCGTGTCCTACCCGGTGACTACGTGTCCCGGTGATTTTTGTAAATTCCCATTGGTGGTACACGCCCGGCATGGCAAGTTTTAATGTATTATGCCTCTAATTTTATTACTTATTTTGTTGTGTTACATATTTGTATTAGCCTATCCCACTCGGTATTACTAGGGACTGTAATAACTTGTACATCTCGGTTTTACCTGCTCGACACTGTATTCAATTGATTTATGTCTCCCGGTGGATTACCATCCCGATTGATATTACTCGGGATTTAATTGACTTATGCCTCCCGGTGGATTACCATCCCGATTGATTTTACTTGGGATTTTAATTGACTTATGCCTCCCGGTGGATTACCATAATTAGAGTTTAAATTTAACTTCTCCATTCTTATATATAAAGTCTTTCAAAATGAATGAAGGCATCCTCCGGGACTTATTGTCCTCCCGGGGCTCGCAATACTTACAAATATAAATTTTAAGGGTGGGTTTCGTTCCCATTTCACACTGGATAGAATCTCAGGTGCTCTGTATTCCAAGGGCGCCCGGTGACTATCCCATCTTGATCCCGGAGAAAGAAAGTTGCTGGACCGATCTCTTTAACTATCTCGTACAGCCCTTCCCAGTTCGGATCCAGGGCTGCCGTCTTGGTCATGATTTTCTTCATTACCCAGTCCCCCAGTCCTAACGTCCGGGTCCTGACTTTATTATTATAGTGGCGTGCAACTCGCTGCTTGTAGACTTGGTTGTGTAAGTCTGCTCGCTCCCTTTTCTCCTCGATGAGGTCAATGTTCAAACAGAGACCCTCCTCATTGGTTGTGGCGTCGAAATTTTCGACCCTTCCTGATGGTATTGACGTCTTGATTGGCAAAACAGCCTTCGTGCCAAAGGCCATGCTGAAAGGAGTTTCTCCCGTTGCTTCTGTTGCCGTGGTTCTGATTGCCCATAATACCTCCAGCAGTTTTTGTGCCCACAGACCATTTGCGTCATCTAACTTCTTTTTCAGGAGTTTTTTTATGATCTTGTTAACCGCCTCCACCTGACCATTGGTCTGCGGGTGCGCCACCGACGAGAAGACCATCTTGGTACCTATGTCCTTCGTGAATTCAATCAGATGGTTATTATTGAATTGTGTACCATTGTCCGTGAAGATTGTCTCTGGGACTCCGAATCTGCAATAGATGTTCTTAATCAGGAAATTCTTCACACACTCGGTGGTTATCTTCCCCAGGGGCTCAGCCTCCACCCATTTCGTGAAATAGTCAACAACCACTATCACGTACTTGAACTGGCCCGGAGCCGTAGGCAGTATCCCGATGAGGTCAAGGCCTCACTGCGCAAAAGGCCAGGGTGACAACAATATTGATAGGGCAATGGAAGGGGAATGTATCCCGTTGGCGTGCAAATGACATTTACGACATCTCGCCGACATCTTATCCGCCATGGCGCCCTTGTTGGGCCAGAAGAACCTTGTGCGTAGCGCCTTGTGTGCTAATGACCGGGATCCAGAATGATTCCCGCACACCTCTTTATGAATTTCTCCCATGATCACTTCTCCTTCTTCCTCAATCACGCACTTGAGGTTTGAGAGATTGTAACCTCTACGGTATAACTTCCCGTTCATGAGGGTGTACCTAGCACATCTCGATTGCAACTTTCGTGCCTACCGCCTGTCTTCCGAGCGCACCCCCTCCTTCATGAACTCGATTATGGGGTCCATCCACGTTGGCTCTCCGGGTCCCGCCTCGACCATGAATATCTCAGAGATTGTTTTACTGATACTTGGTTTTCCAAGCACCTCAATCCTTACCTTTTTTCTGTCTTTCCTGGGCCCTCCGGTGGCTAGCCGGGGGAGGGCATCTGCATGACGGTTTTCTTTCCGGGGGATGTGAGAGAGAGAGGCCGATTTAAAACGTTGCATGAAGGCTTTTGATAATGTTTGGTAACAGTGCAACTGAGGCTCCTTAGGTTCAAAGCTCCCGTTGACCTGATTTACAACCAACTGTGAATCACTAAATATTTCCACTCTTTCCACTTCATACCTCGGGCGAGTTGCAATCCCCCGATTAAAGCTTCGTACTCAGCCGCATTGTTGGATGTCTTTAACTGGAATTCCAGGGCGTACTCATGCTTGAATCCATCGGGAGTCTCTAATATTATTTCCGCCCCGCTTTTATTTCTCATCACTGAGCCGTCCATAAAAAGTCTCCAGAGTTAAGCCAGCGGTTCCTCACTGTGCATCTCCTTAGCCGCTACGGGACCATTTTCCTCCCGGTTGGCCTCGTTGATTACTCCCACAACTTTTATGGGTATGAGCTCTGATATAAAGTCAGCCGCTGCTTAGCCCTTGATTGCCACTCTCGGCCGGTAATGGATATCAAATTCCCCCAGCTCTATTGCCCATTTACCAGCCTCCCGCTGATTTCTGGCTTCTGCATAATTTGCCTCAGGGGGTGGTTAGTATAAAGAGTTATCAAATGTGCTTGGAAATAGTGTTTGAGCTTTCGGGCGGTTATAATAAATGCCAAGGCCAACTTTTCTATGTCCGGGTACCTGCTCTCGGCCGGTGTGAATCCCTTCCCAGCGTAAAATACAGCGTGCTCGACATCGGACTCTTTTCTTATCAAGACCGAGCTAACTGCTGACTGTGAAGCCGCGATATACAGGTAAAGCATCTCGCCCGGGATTGGTTTTGATAAAACCGGCGCGGACGTGAGGTATGTCTTTATCTGTTTGAATGCCTCCTCCTGCTCGGGTTCCCATACTATCTCCTTACACCGCTGGTCTTTCAGCAACCAAAAGAAAGGGGAACACTTATTCGTGAGTCGTGACACGAATCTGGCAAGGGCGACAATCTTCCCGGCCAATGAACTCACTTCATTCCTCTCCTTGGGCCTTTCTATGTCCAATATGGCTTGGATCTTTTCCGGGTTGGCTTCAATCCCCCTCCTGCTAATTATATGCCCCAGGAATTTCTCTTTGACAACCCCGAAGATGCATTTCTGAGGATTCAGCCTCATCCCGAACTTCATTATGACCTCGAAGACCTTCTCAAGATGCCCTATATGCTCCTCGGCCCTTAGACGTTTGACCAGCATGTCGTCGACATATACCTCCATTATTTTCCCGAGGTACTCGATGAACATGACATTCATCAGCCATTGGTAAGTTGCTCCCGCATTCTTCAGTCCGAAAGGCATTATCTTATAGCAATAAAGGCCCATGTCGGTCGTGAATGCTGTATGCTCCTTATCCCTTGGATCCATCCGGATCTGGTTATAGCCCGCATAGGCGTCCATGAAGCTCAACAATTCGAATCCGGACGTGGAGTCCACCAGTTTATCTATTCGTGGGAGCGGGAAGCTGTCCTTTGGGCATGCCCTATTGAGATTTGAGTAGTCTACACACATCCTCCACTGCCCCGTTGACTTCTTTGGAACTATGACCACATTGGCCAACCACTGGGGGTATCTGACCTCCCGTATAAACTTTATGTCTATCAACTTTTGCACTTCCCCCCTCATTGCTTCATACTTTTCTGGCTTAAACGCCCTTCGCTTTTGCCGCACGGGAGGGTATATCAACTTTATGTCTATCAACTTTTGCACTTCCCCCTATTGCTTCATACTTTATGTCTATCAACTTTTGCACTTCCCCCCTCATTGCTTCATACTTTTCTGGCTTAAACGCCATTCGCTTTTGCAGCACGGGAGGGTATCCTTTCTTGATTCCTAGCTGGTGTGTTACGATTCCGCTAGATATCCCGGACATGTCCTTATATGTCCAAGCGAATGCCCCACTATTTTTCTTCAAAAAGGTCATCAAGGCCGCTTGCACCCCTGGTGCCTGCCCCGTCCCGATGGTCACTTGCCTATCCGAGAATTCATCTGAGACTGATACCATTTCTGTTTCTTCTGCCAACCCCGGACGCTCCTCATCCGAGTTGGTATCATCCCTTGGATCCACATAAGGATCCGAGGGGGATGCCATGGCCTGGCTCGCCAACAGAACCTCGGATCTTTTCCTTCGGTTGTCTATCGCATAGCAACTCCTTGCTGCCGCTTGGTCTCCCCGGATCGTAATGACTCCAGTCGGGGTTGGGACCTTCATCATCAACATGTGGCCGGCAACAAAAGACTTCAGCTTCCATAACGCGGGCCTTCCCAAGATCCCGTGTTATAGGATGACTAGCAATCGACCACGATGAACTCTACGGTAGCTCAGGCAATTCCCTCTCGGCCTTCCATACTTACTCCAAAGCTGTCCGATCCTAGTGGTTGGACCACATCACCCGAGAAGCTGATCAACGGTTCATGGTCTTATATCAACTTGTTACTTCCTTGACGCAGTCCTTTCCAGGCACTCCTGAACAATACGTTGACCGAGGCTCCCGTGTCAACCAGGATCTTCTTTGTGATATAATGGTCGAGTTGCAATGTTATTAGGAATAAGTCCTCGTTTGGCCTTATCCTCTCTTCTTCCTCTTCTAGGAAGGTAACGGACTTCTAACCGGTTGTCACTTGCTGATTATTGCTACTCTTAAAGGCGAAGACCTCCCGGCCATCCCTAGATCCCATACACTACATTTTTGCCTTGTTGCTTCTATTATCTATACGGGACCCGTCATGGATGGTGTTGATTGTCCCATATACTTCAATTGCCCCCACATGCCTCGGCCCGGGCACTTACTGCTACAACTTTCCTTCTTGTATCCGACGCTCTACTACCTTTTTCAATTCTATGTAGCTGTTAATGTTATGGCTTGCTTCCCCGTGATACCCACAAAATTTTTCGGTGTCTTCCTTGGTGAGTTGGGATGGGGGGAACTTTCGGGCAGGGGGAGGCGGGATGACGGACTTATTCTCATTCCATATCGCCTAGTAGGTGGCGTTGAGCGCCGAGAAGTGCTCCTTGCTTGCCGGTGCCGTCCTCGCGTACCCGGTATCTTGGTAAGACCCTTTTGTCTTTCCTTGTGCGTTATGCTACTTCCCTGCCTTCCCCCAGCTTTTTTCCTTGTGCTTCTTTCCAGGTGGGTGCGAGTTCGGCTCTTGCTCTCCCGTCAAGGCCCTTATCTCCTGGACCACTTGTACCGGTGATCCTCCTCCTTGCTCTCCGACCTTCCTCTTCCCGGCCGAGGTCCCTTCATACGTATCATGGTCTACTTGTGCGTGCCTGACCGCCATCTCCATAAGCTCATCGTAACCTTGCGGGCATTCGATTTTTACTGCATACATAAATTTTCCTGGAAGCAGTCCTTGAATGAATGCTTCCTCTGCAACCTTCTTGTCAAAATTCCTGACTCTAGCCGTGGCACCTTGCCATCGATTCATGAAAGCTTTCAATCCCTCACCCCTATCTTGCTTCACCTTGAACAACTGGGCGGTATTCTGCCCATCCGTTCGTAAAATGAATCTATTGACGAACTTGTCCACAATTTCTCGGAAGCAATCAATCGAGTTTGATGGGAGCTCGTAGAACCAACGTAGTGCTTCCCCTGCTAATGTCTCCTGGAACATATTGCAGCATATTGCATCCGAGTACCCTTTAGCATTCGTGTGAGACTTGAAACTATCGAGGAAGAGATGGGGGTCTCGATCCCCATTGTAACTCAGTTTGAGCGGCTTGGCTGCGCTTGGCCGGACAGACCGGATGATCGCTCTTGTGAACGGTCCCCCTCTTTCTTCGAAACTCACGCGAGTTGGGTTACGCGCCCCCTTCTCTTGGCGTCCGAGATTCGGTCAGCCAAACTCTCCACGGTATCCCGGATAGCTCTCAGGGTTTCTTCCATCTCTCCATGCCTTCCAACTTGGACTTGTGGGATCGACTCGGGTAAGGGCGGCGGTCCCTCATCCCGCATTTCATCCGGTAACAAGTTCGTTCCTATATGCACGGTCCTACGGTTCGTTCTCACCGGGGTGCCTGTCTGCTGAGACGTGGCCGCTCGATCCAACTCCCCCGCCCGGTCCAATGCCTCCCGGTGCTCAACTCCTTGGGCTAACGCTCTCATGAGCGTGGCGTTATCCCTTTCCAACCTGCGTTCCCTCCCGGAAGCTTCTACTCGATCATGGTCCCTTGCTGCTCTAGCCGAGTGATTTGAGCCCTCATATCTTCCAACATCTCGGCTACCTCTTGAGGATTGAGATCCCGCGATACACACTCTGGTGTTTCATCCCGGAGGGTTCTCCCAGTAATTCTTGAACTTCCCCATGCGGTTTCCGGGGTCCTCCCTAATATCACCTCCCTCTCTTGGCCTTGCTGTTCGATTAACTCAGCCATCGAGTTACGCTGGCTTTTTGTAATGATTCCCACAGACAGTGCTAAATGTTTCTGTACAATCCCGGATGGGTTTGCAGAAGCTAATAATATGCCAGGTGGATGGTCTACTGCCTTCTTGCTGTCCTGCAATAACAAAGGGGACCGGGAGCTTCCGGTCTTTCCTCCTCCGAAGCTTAAGTCAGTATATGGTGGTTGAATGTAATTACTGAGGATAGTTATGTTACCTGACAAGCTGGTGGCTGGGCCATATTTATGCCCCAGAGTGGATTCTCTTCACTTGAAAACTGATGTGGGACAACTGTCTTTGCTTTTGCTGTTACTTCACATCCAGCTCCCTTATGCCTTCTGAATCCACCCCCAGCCCAATACTGCCGCCAAGGTCGGGCCCGGCCCACCCTACTTATTGGTGGATACTTCGGGGCGGCCGAGTTGTGGTAGAATGCCTGTTGGTTTACGGGCTTGAGAGGTTGTTTTATGCACAACCGACTACACTATGGTTTTCACCACAGATACTAAGCCCAAGCTCCCTTATGTTAACTTTGTTTTAACAAAATCTTGTATTAAGCTTGCAGGCAAGAAACAATGCTGCAAGTTTCTGATCTCATGATTTCCATTGTGTTAATAAAACCAGTAATATTTCCTTAGTGTTGGTGATTTGGATTCATTAAGTTGAGTTCTCTGGCATTCTTAGTTCTTGTTATCAGGATTTGTTTCTGATTTTTGCATGTGATCATGGATCCAAATGTTCGGCCTCATTGATATATATGTAGCTTGAAGTTTCATCTTCAGAACTGTCTTCTTGTAAGTAACGCCAATACATCAGTCATTTTTCGAGGGTCGTCATGCATGGAGATGCCTCTCCCTGCAGCTTGGTTTGCTTCTTGTCATTTTTTGAGAGACTTCATCTCTAGGCATTTTGGCTTTTGTTAAACTCCCAACTGGACGTTATTTCCAATGTCTTAATTTGCACAATATAAAGCTCGCGTTGGCCACCATGTTTGTTTGCTTCGATCTAATTCAAAATGCCGATACAATGAAGCAGTGTTGTGTTTAGATGGATTAAACTGGAGAAAAAAAACACAGTATTTATTTGTCTTGAGATATCTTATAGAAAATTAATGAAAATTATTAGTGTATAATCTCATTGCTGCATATATGACTTTCCTGGATTCAGGTTGCGGGTGTATATCACTTTCCTCCGATTAACAAGTCGATGAAACAGATTGCTAACTAACAGGGGTCCAGGAGGAGCTACGAGTAGTCGATTATTACGTTTTGTCTGAGTTCTGTTTATTAGACATGCTTTCAGTCATTCAATAATGTCAAGTTTGTTGTGCCGGCTAATATATGAACTGCTGCAGTGAACCACTGAGCGCAGCCTTTTATGACGATGCAATGGATGCATGCAATCATTCTTTTTCTTTCGGTTGACTGGAAAAATGTGAGTCTCGGGTTGTAGGAGAGTCATATGGCAAATGCTACGTCAACATGTTATCGTCATTTACAAACACTTTGTAAACCTCGTAGAAGTTAGAATAAAAAATCGTTAAAATATTTTACATATGTGGTGAACAAAAATACGTTATAAGTTATAACATGATGAGAAATTAAACATTATGTGAGAATTCGACTATGATACATCAATGTACTTTACATAGAGTAAGGCAGTAAGCTATTCTGATACAAAAGTACATTGAGTAATATATAGTTTGAGTTTAATCTAAGTTAGTGTACAAATGCATGAGTTTACCTCTATGTAATAATTGTTTTAAATATGAATATTTTGGAGATATAAGAGTTGGAGCATCAAGCGCCCAATTGCAATCTCAAAAGAAATGAGCCATCACAATGGGTAACTAACTGCCGACCCTCCATTAATTTTGTTAACCATTCAGAGAGCTACTTCACTTCATGTGTCACTTCATGCAGAGAAATTCCCAATTTTCGATCAGTGTAATGAGCTTAGTTGGACTTCTCATAGCAACATGGGGCACAGTAGAGTCAAATACACGATTAAGAGATATTGTCTAAACGTTTGTCGGTTGAGAAAGAAACACATCACCGAGTTGAATTTGATTAATTGTTTAACGTATCAAAATAAATATTGCTTCGTGCTCACAAGTCAAAACATATTTTTGCCGTATGTTTTCTTTGTATTACTCAAGCATGCGACATCTCTTTATTTACAAAATTATAGTTCCATATAAGAATCTTTGTGTATGAAAAAGAATCTTTTTTTTTATATGAAAAAGAATATTTTAAAAAATGATAATCGAGTAAGCTACCACTCTGAGATCGGGAACACTTTGTAAGTATAACCCCTTTTCAAAGGATGCTTTTCATAAACTGGGGTTCAAACCAAGAACCTCCTATTACTAGGAGAATCCTTACAATGTCCGTTTCATTTATAACCTAACATGCTTTTATTAAAAAAATAATCTTTGTCTATGAAAAAACAAGATCTTTGCTTTTGAAAAAAATATAATCTTTTTGTTTTCTTGAAAGAGAATCTTCGTTTTTTGTGAAAAAGGATCTTTTGTGTTCTTATCAATCTACACGGTCTAAAACTGCGAAACGCAGTACATGTGAATCCCTCCCTCTGGTAATCATGCCATTGTTGCCACCCAATTTTACCTGTCAAATAGAAATTAATGATGTTACCATTCTGAGGAATCTGAAGAATTGGGCAAATGTATATATGCTCTCACAAAGGAGCCAAAAAAATGATACATGCATAAGAGCACATGGCATATAAGGTAAAGAACAGATATGCCCCAAAGTCCCAAACCCACAATCCTATCCTCCTCCTCCTCCTCTTGACACCTCCCTCACTCTCACTCTTATTGCTCTTCCCACTCCTCCTCTCTCTTTCTCTCTACATTTCCATATCTGTTATGTAATCAGTGAGTCAGTGCCCATGACTCACCCTCTCTAATATCTCCCAAACTTAGCAAAGCTCCATTCTTTGTTTATATACAAGCTCTGTTTCATTGCCTAAATTTTCATTCTTTGAAAACATACAAGATGAGCTGTGTGAATCTGAGCTCATGGGGCCAAGCCTGCTCAATGTTGAACCGATCCAGATCCTCCCCATCTCTCCTCCTCCTCCACCCGACCCGACCCGTTTCCTTCTCTTCCCATAAACGCCGCCGCCCCAGCTCCGTCGCAGCAATCCTGACGAAGAAGGAGTCCGCCGTGAACGAAGAATCGACAAAACCCAGTATCAATTTCAAGACTTACATGGTGGAGAAGGCCGAGTCCGTCAACCGGGCCTTGGACGCCGCCGTGTCGCTGAAAGACCCGGTCACGATCCACGAGGCGATGCGGTACTCTCTCCTCGCCGGAGGCAAGCGGGTCCGACCCGTTTTGTGTCTCGCGGCTTGCGAGCTCGTCGGAGGCGACGAGTCCGTGGCGATGCCGGCGGCCTGCGCCGTCGAGATGATCCACACCATGTCGCTGATCCACGACGACTTGCCGTGCATGGACAACGACGACCTCCGCCGTGGGAAACCCACCAACCACAAGGTTTTCGGCGAAGACGTCGCCGTTTTAGCCGGCGACGCGCTTCTCTCCTTCGCGTTTGAGCACCTCGCCGTCTCCACCGTCGGCGTCGAGCCTTCTAGAATCGTCAGAGCGGTTGAGGAGCTCGCCCGGTCAATCGGGTCGGAGGGATTGGTGGCGGGTCAAGTCGTGGATATCCACTCCGAGGGATTATCCGATGTGGGACTGGAGCAGCTGGAGTACATACACATCCACAAAACTGCTGCTCTTCTTGAATGCGCGGTCGTTCTCGGGTCGATTTTGGGCGGCGGGTCGGACACAGAAATAGAGAAGCTCCGGACTTTTGCTAGGTACATTGGATTGTTGTTTCAAGTTGTGGATGACATTCTGGATGTGACAAAGTCTTCACAGGAATTGGGGAAGACTGCTGGGAAGGACTTGTTGGCTGATAAGGTGACTTATCCTAAGCTGATGGGGATTGAGAAATCGAGGGAGTTTGCGGAGAAACTTAACAGGGATGCACAGGAACAGCTCGTCGGATTCAACTCCGAAAAGGCTGCTCCTTTGATTGCTTTGGCTAATTACATTGCTTACAGGCAAAACTGACTAACTGAGGGAGTTTGGGGGATGTTATGTTGTAATTTAGAATTGGTTGTTTACTAGAATTTACTCATTTTAGAGTCTCTCACAGTTTACTAGATCCTGCTGTTGAAAAAAAAAAAAGGAAGTAGCTGGGAGATATATACATTTTTACCTTTTCAAATCTGTGTCAAAATGTTTGTTCGATGTGGAATTTGTATTCGTTATTTTCGTGCTTTAACTATTGCATTCGACTATCAGATGATGTTCTGAGAAAATTGTGAAAAGGTATGAAAATGCAGAAGTAGAATCGGTAGTTTCTGGCCAAGTATAAGTTGAGTTGGTATGAGTTGATGGTGTTTTCAGATGAATATATCGAATCTGTTGAGATATATAATGGAGTCATGGAGGTGATCAAGGATTAGGACATGGGGTTTGATTCAGGGATACATAACCAATAGAGGAAAAACCTGTAACTTCCATACATTTGTTTATAAGAGATAGGAGTTGAATGTTTTAGTACTGCAGCGTTTGAATTTGTACTGGTATTGTAGTATTATGCATCTATGAGAATTGACTGAGCAGATTCATTAGTTTGTGTTGGCACATTTTCAGAAACAAGTTCATCGTTATTCTTACTAGTCATGGTTAACTCATGAGTCGCCTTTTTTGGGGTGGTGTCTTCTTTTCGGTTCTAAACTCCTTCCCACTTTCTCCCAAAATCTGGGTGCACATAATTGAATCATGAATATGTAACTGCACTACCTATAGGGATTCAGATGTACTTCAAGAGATGATCTTGAGTGGGATTTGCCCTGATATCCAGACATTTTCTGGGCTGATGCATCATTTTGCACTAGTCCAAGTTCAGATCTCTTGTTCTATGGCACTCCGAACTTGATTTTCTGCTACCACCTTAAAAGCACAAAGATCAAATTCGTGTGTGAAACAATACCAAAAGCTAAAATGGATACACCTGCTTGTTTCTTGACATTGCGTGCTTGCTTCTTACCTTTCCACACCTGGTTGCGAACGTCGACGTCTCCACTCCATTGTAAGTACACTATCTGCTTCTCGATCTGCTATTACATGTTTTACTTTGTTCTTATGGGCAGCTAATTTCATTGCAACTTTGATGCATTATCTCTGTACCTTTTTTTTTTTTTTTTTGGTAAATAGTTATCTACTGCATTCTGTGGATACTGGATAGTATTATTCATGGAGTGTTCTGATTTCGCTATGTACGTAATATCCATTTGTATGTTTTGTTTGTTTACACAGAAGTACCAGTTTTGTCAGATTGGCGTCTTCCAACAGGCACCTATTGCCTATGGGTGTTTTACAGGCCTAAAACCTTTCTGAGTCCTATTTGTTCAATACCATGATGATCTGACTCAGTGCTTAAAGGGAAACGAATTCGAGTCTCCGTGTCTTAAATAGTTACATTATGATAAAGCTAGATCGCCTTAAAGTTTTTGCTTGTCTGTGGTACATAGGTTGAGATTGTTCTTAATACTTCATAGCCTGAGCTTCTTATTTAGGAGGTAAAAGCCCTTTATCAGTTCATATACTTTTGTCTCATATCATATTTGATGCCATGGTTAAATGGAAATGAATTCGATTCTCGTGTACAATTATTGATAAAAAATGGATTGCCTGGTAGTTTGCTTCTGTCTGTTACATAACTTACATTGGTTCAGCACTAACCAGGCTGTGTATACCAGTAGTTGTCTCCAACTATTAGCTTAAGCTATTAGATTGAGATATTCAATATCCTTATAAAAGGCAACAAGTATAGGTTACCTAAGCAGAGACAACAAAAAGGGGATCATCTATCTCGCCTTCGGCATGTAATAAGTCCTTTGCAGGTATTTTGTGGGAATATATGGGCTTCATGTCGGTATCATGTTAGATGGCAGTTTTTTGTGTATCTGAAGATCAAGTAGTTTCTCTAAGTTCATAGCCCATGAATTCAGAACATTGTTGTTATCCTTTGAAGTTTGGAAACAGACTAATCCTATTGATCTGTTAATCTCGGCCACCAGTGCCTTGGACACAACCATATCCGAGAGATGCTTCTCAGCTTCCTGGATACTCAGACACAGTAGCTCAGCTAAGGTTTTTTTTTTTTTTTTTTCTCTTCTTCTGTTTCTTCAAGGTAATCCAAAGAACAAGAATGTTCAATTATTGTGTGCTTCAGACCTTGGGCTGCTTTGTCATCCAAAGAGCCTCCTAGCATGCTCTTTTCTCATTCTCTCCACAAACTAAATCAAAAACCAACTGGGGGCAGCAGCCCCCACTTACCCCTGCCTAGGTCCGCCATCAGTTACCCTATTCCTAGAATGCTAGTCCCACTAGAATACGGATTCCTTCGTTTCAAAAAAATAAAAATAAAAATTCTTGGGTGATTTCCTATCAAACAAACCTAGCTAGCTTTGTATATTATTAGCTCCGTCCTTTTGTTTTGTATATAATTAACTTAGTATCATCAGGGGAGGGGTATGGAGGATTTATGCGAGAATTTGTGGAATGAGATTTTGAGTAGATTATCATTGGAGAAGGACTTGGTGCCATGCATGAGTGTTTCCAAGTTATGGCACCGAATAGCATCAGGCCTTTGGGTGCAGAAATTCTGGGTACAGTCCCCTCCTTTGGGGCTTTTCTTCCGCTGCGCCACGACCACCACCACGTACCGTACGAATTATATCTCTTTGTATAATTATCATCGAATGGAAGATAACCTAGAAAAGACTCGTGTTTGTGAGGGTGTATTTTATCCTTATTATCATGACAATGAGTCTTATAGGGACCGAAAGTTTCTATGGCAGTTAAGTGATCGACAATGGGTTAAGCCGCTCCCTACAGCTCAACCCATCACTGATCTTGATGAGTACCTAAACGGGTGCAATGGGTTAATTCTGATGTTGAAATCAGCAACTCATGAGTTTTATGTTTGCAATCCCATCACAGGACAACAAGTCGCTATACCTAAACCCGGTGTCCACCAAAACCAGGATCATCAGCATTTTTGTGCTGCCTTGGCTTTCGACCCTTCTGAATCTCCTCATTACTACAGAGTAGTGAGACTTGATTGTTCTCAGGAATCATCCTCAGGTTCAGCCTTGATGGACATATTTTCGTCCGAATATGGACAGTGGGTTCGACACAGGATACAACTTGACTCGGTTTTTATTGAGGAGTTTAAAGAGTTCAAGTTGTGCAGGCAATTTTTTTACTTGCGAGGCAAGTTATACAGCATATCCATGTCATGGAAGCTTTTGTGCATTGACCTCGATGCTGTTGAAGCTCGGGCGCTTGAACTTCCTGTTCCAGAGGCCGATAGGACTATCGGAACCACGGGATGTCTTGGTGTGTCAGTGGACCTTCTTTACTACATGAAGCGCATGCCTGATAATTCAAGTCCGTTTGACAGGAAAAGGATTGTTTATGAAAAAGGTGGGTGGAGACCTAGATATAGGAACGAGAACAATCTGGTAGTTTGGTATTATGATGATGAATCTGGGAAATGGGTTTGCAGATACAGTGTTTCTTGCTTTTTTTTGGGAAGTCAAATGTACTACCTAGGTCATGACTATGAAGATGTCTTCGAACCTTACGCAATTAGTCCAAGTTCGGATCTCTTGTTCTATGGCACTCCGAACTTGATTTTCTGCTACCACCTTAAAAGCACAAAGATCAAATTCGTGTGTGAAACAATACCAAAAGCTAAAATGGATACACCTGCTTGTTTCTTGACATTGCGTGCTTGCTTCGTACCTTTCCACACCAGGTTGCATAAGAGGAACGTCGACGTCTCCACTCCATTGTAAGTACACTATTTGCTTCTCTGCTATCACATGTTTTACTTTGTTCGTATGTGCAGCTAATTTCATTGCAACTTCGATGCATTATCTCTGTCCTTATTTTCCTTCTTCTTTCCCTATTAAACAGAGCAACTGGCTTTAAGGACGCAAAATTGTTGACCGTGGAAGTGGTACAACCTGGTAAACAAGAAGATAGTGAGCCAGTTGATGTAATAAACGTGAGCTTGTATGACACCTTGCGAAGAAAGCATTTGCCTTTGCCGCCATTGGTTTATCCGAGTGAAATCACACAAATGCATATAGAGCTCGGGCGTATGAAAACTTCAATTTGGGGTCAGGGCAATGCATCCTCTACATAACTCAAAACTAAAGATGACAGTACATTTGACCTGACATTGACACATTTGACTTGTGCAAAATATGCTCCTTCAAGTGTGTGAACTATTCTTAATTCCATGCTTAAGTGTGCTTGAGATTTTCGTAAGCCTAAAGTGTCATTTATGTAGTTGGCATGTTCAAAGAGTTCTTTTGTTTGTAAACTATACACAAAAACTATGTTTTCATGTTCTTTTGAGCGGCTTCACTTATATACAAGGTCTCAAACATATAAGATAACTGAAATTTTTACGATTTCACATTAATCATACTTGAGCAATATTCAGAGTGATGTTTTTGTTTTCTTTCCAAATAAGATACTGAAGTTGATGTTAAGATACTCATGGCACTATTTAGATACACTGTAATTGTATAGTACAATTCAAGTCCTACAGATGCTTAACATGACTTGTGCAACAACAAGTGAAGTCCTAGGCACGCCCTTTAGGAATTTTAGACACATCAACACAATATTACGACGAACTTTATTTTGGTTTCATACATTATTAAATATATAATATCCACAGCTAAATTATAAAGGTGAATAAATTCTAGCAATCTGCTAGCATACAATTCCAAACAGAATATCCTACTCCCGTTATCCATGGAAATAATGACATTTTGATGAGTTACTTGCTTGACAATGTAAGCAGATTCTCTTATACTAAATTTATTCCACCTTTACCTTTCGCTTTTGAGTTTCAGATATCGTTTTGTCTTGTTTTTTTTTTTCCAGACAAGACATATAGAATACCTCTAGAGTAGTTGAAAACACTCTTCGTCATCGACGACATTATGTCACACCTCACCAATCGCCCCTTTCCTCTCTATTTCCTTGTGCGTTTTCATTTTGGGTCTCTTTTGCCTTGAACCCTTTCATTTCCAACGAAACCTCACCCGTTGAATTATTGGGACCATTGACTGGATTTTGCTTGGAATTTCAGCTTGTTTCTTCTCTTTGTGTGGAGGACTGAGGTGGGTGGAAACTTCATTATGTTATATTTATAGCTGAGCTGAATTCCAGGTACTAAGATCTTACAGCAAAGTCTTCAGCTTTCACAGTTTGATTCCTAATTTCCTAGTCTTTGATCTGAGTTCTAGTTCACCATTGAAATTTAGCTTTTGGGTGCTCAGGATCTGATCTAAATTGAAGTTGGTGGATCATTTCTAGCTCTTCATTGTACTGTTGGAGTAGATTTGATTCAAAGTTGTAGCTTTTTGAGGATTTTTGTGCATTTTGGTAGCTGGGTTTACAAGCTTTTGCTAAATTTATGATCTTTTGATTGAACTGAAGACTAGAAAGAGGAAAGGAGTTTTCTTTTTTAATTCACAAATCATAGTTTTGATTTCTGGGAGCTTATGATTATTTGAAAGCTAATGATGGGAGCAAACAGCAGTAAAAACAAAGGTGTTGATGCTCCAGCATCCCCACCTCCTCCGCTGCCACAACAACCCATCGAAAACAATACCAAATCGGAGTACACATCCCATTTGAGCTCTTATGAGGCAGCATGTAAGCTCGATTCGGGTTTACAATCGTTTGATGTATCTGTCCAACAGCGCACTAGCCGAGTGTTCAACTCACTTTCCACTGGAGTTGAAGTGAGGTCCCTATCATTGGACTCACTCAAAGAGGTCACTGATTGTTTGCTTGAGATGAACCACGAAGTAGTCAAAGTCATTCTCGAATGCAAGAAGGATATATGGAACAATCAAGAGATGTTCTCTCTAGTGGAGGAGTACTTTGAGAACAGTCTGCAGACATTGGACTTCTGCACTGCCCTCGAGAGATGTCTCAAGCGTGCAGTGAACAATCAGTTGATAATTCAGGCTGCGGTGAGGCGGTTTGAGGAAGAAGTAGAAGCTGGTTTCGACGGGAAGGGATGTGTGAGAACATTGCAGGAGTTGAGGGCATTTAAGGCAGCCGGGGACCCTTTCACGGAAGAGTTTTTTGTACTATTTCAGGCAGTGTATAACCAACAGGCATCAATGCTCCAGAAATTGCAAGTCCGAAAGAGAAAGCTTGATAAGAAGTTGAAATCAGTGAAAGCTTGGCGGAAAGTGTCAAATGTTATTTTTGTTGCCACTTTTGTGTCTGTATTGATATTTTCGGTGGTGGCAGCTGCCATTGCTGCACCGCCACTTGTAACCGCCTTGGCAGGTGCACTGGCTGTTCCGATAGGTTCTGTCGGGAAGTGGTGTAATATGCTTTGGAGCCGCTATGAGAGGGCTCTGAAAGGACAGAGGGAGATTATAAGCTCAATGCAGGTTGGAAGTATGATTACAATGACGGACTTGAACAACATCAGGGTGCTTGTTGGGAAATTGGAAATCGAGATTGAGGCACTGCTACAGAATGCTGACTTTGCTATTAGAGAAGAAGATGCTGTGAAGATAGTGATGATTGAGATCAACAAAAAGCTGGAAACTTTTATGGAAACCATCGAAAGTTTAAGCCAAAACGCTGATAAGTGTGGCCACAATATAAGGAAGGCAAGGACAGTGATTCTGCGGAGAATAATTAACAATTAGGCATCCCAGCAAATGAACAGCCATTTTGGTATGTTCTCCTGATCACTATTTTCTTGTTGGTGGTCTATTTAGCAGAAGTAGAGTACCTTTTTGAAGGATATATTATGCACATTGGGTCAATGACTTAGATTTGCCCTTCTTAAAGGGCGATGTAAGATTATTGTTAAGTAAGCTTATACTTGATGTGTTTCAAATTTCAAGTAAGCTTTAATGCAATGAGTTTCTTACTTCTTCCTTCGGTTTTGACCTTTTCATCTAGTTACTATATTGTAAGATGTTCTTGAATTTGATGAATGATGTTGGATGACATTGAGGTAAACAACTGTTGCCCTTCACTTTCAGTTGTGAGTTTTTCATTTAATAGAAGCATGCATTTAAAGGCTGACTTGTCTTTTGAGTTTTGAGAGAAATTTGTCTGTTGGAAAACCTTCATACATGTTTTAAGAAATACTTCAAGATATCTCGGTCCTATAACAATCTGTAGTTGTTATGAAGGAGATACTGTAGATTTGAACTCTAGGACAAAATGCACTTTTTACCTAGACAATCTATAGTTTGTTATGAAGGGAATACTGTAGATTTAAACTCTAGGAAAAAATGTACTTTTAACATATTTCGGCCATTCAATTTGCTGTTGCTGATGAGTGGACAACAAAATGAACTGGACAGTTCTGTTACCAATGTCCGTGGAATTTAGGAGGTTCTCATGTTTTATAGCTCTGCTGGTGGTAGCAGGACCAGTTAATGCTGTTATCTGTTTTGATAAACTGATGTTCAGTATTCTCCTTTCATCGAATCATATTTCTCATTCCCTGTATTGTTTTTTGTGTCTCCATATATTGATAGGCAGTATGAGATGGGTTTAAGAACAGTTCTGTTTCTTGCTTAGGTAGATATGGAGATTGTTTCTCTTCAGTCTGATATGATATTGCCTATAAGTTCCCATTGAAGATGAGGAATATGAAGGGGCTCAGTATTAGGGAGGACGTACTGCTGCATTTGAGAGGCTGAGGGAATCACACTGCTTTAAATTGATTATGTTTGGAATACATTTGATTATAGTTCTCAGTTGTTGCATTGTTAATTGATTAAGAACTTGAAAACATGAATGGACTTCTTTGAGCACTCTTTTACAAACATCTTGAGATACTGATAATTGAATGAAGGATTGTGTAGAGTGCATAAAATGAGGCTTGGTAAGGCATGCGCTTGGTAGCATGTGCTAACAGCATTAGCATTACTGTAAAGAACAAAAACACAAAAGCACAATTGGAGTTTATTGTGAACACATTTAGTTAGTGCATCTGTTATTACTAAATAGATCATGTATGATTATGGATAAGGAGATGCTAATTTTACCCAGAGATTTCTTAACCACAAAATTTAACTTTGGAAGATTCAATTTTCAACCCCTTCTTGTTGGTGAAATGATGGATAAAAGTTCATTGTCTATTATTCACAAGTTTTCTCTTACAGGATTCTTGAACTCCCATTTAACTGCTGATATTAAGTTATTAACACAAGCCAGTGATTACTGTATGGTTTGCTATTTGCTCTATGACTCTAGTTACATACAGCATATGCGTCTTAAGCTTTTAGAAGCATCCGTCAGTTAGATAGTGACAATGAGACTATGAGAGTATGATTGTGGACGAGAGCCTATTTTGAACCCAGAAATTTCTTAACCACAAAACTCTACTTAATATCTCACAGCCTTTTTCGTTGATTGAACAACTCTTTTATCAATCAGTCATTGCTTTTTCATGAATTTTCTCTATCAGGATGGTTAATATAAGTAATGTACTGTTAGATGTTGATTGAGCAAATAAAAATAAAACTCAACCAAACTAGATCTTTAGGGTGTCGTAAGTCATATAAAGACTAAATCGAACTGGAGCTTTTCTCACTTCTTACAACTCATCAGACTCATTATGCAGTTCTTGCTTAGCTTATTATATAGCTTTTATATATCAGCAATTCCATTTATACAGAGCCACTGTATAGCTTGTTATTTTCTTTACCTATTAAAAAAAGAAGAAGACGTATTTGCATGCTTCACAGTTCTCTTTGAAGCAATATTGCGTTTAGCAAAAACTTTGGCCAAACCTGCAAGAATAAAACATGTATATCTTAGGGAATATATGCCATCGACGATCAGGAAAATAGTTTCACAATCATTGTTTTTCCCAATCGATAATGCAGCTACAATTATTGCCACAAAAAAAAAAAAAAAAAAAAAAAAAAAAAAGGACTGAGGTTCCTTCAATACGATATTGCTGTGGTCACTTTTAAATACACAAGTTACATGGTTAAGTGCAAATGACAAAAGGAATAAAGCATTGTGTACTCAAACATCGGATTCTATACAAAAACTAGCAGTAGAGTTGCTGTTTGCCTCGAGTTCATTGAGCATTGTCAACCAGAAGAGTCTACTTCATGAATCATGATCTTGTTCTTGACTGAACTTCAGGAAAACACGATATGCAGAAGATGTGGGAGTGTTTGGATCGAGCATATATGAGATCTTGTTTGGCAAAGCTGTCGGATCGAGCATATATGAGATCTCCATATCAAGATAAGAGAAAAGCATTTGGATTTCTTCTTTTTTTGGTTATAGTCAAGTACAAGAACTGAAAAGAGTGACAGTAAGCATATTGGTTCTAGCTAGGCTTCTAGCATGAAGGAAGCTCTTATTCTTGTGGATCTAAGTTTAGGGGGTTCCTTCTGTCCTATGCCTCTAGTTATTTGGTGGAATTGTTTAGAATTGTGTGGATCAAATATAATTGTCTCCCATCGAACAAGTTAGTGGTCCGTTAGATAATATCGCCAAGAATTTATATTATTCAGAGTCTTTTTAGCTGTAATGTGCGTTTATAATTTTTCAGAACCATTACTTCAACTTGATAACTAAACATCTTCCGCTAGCTAATGGTTGGTTAGAGACGTTAGACAGCTCGCATTGGCCACAGCTGAAAATTTGAGATTTGGAATTTGTATCTGATAGACAATATGGGACTTTTAAATTTTGCACTATACTTTGACGCGAAATAACTAAGCTCTACTGCAATGTCTGATAATGGTACATAGCAAAACGATGATCATCTTAACTAGCTAGCTAGTCATTATACCCTTCTAAAACACCAAACCTAAACCAGAACCAATTAAGGTGGTACCACCATTTCCAAAGCTAGAATGCAACTTGATATATACTTGGGAAGCTAGCAAATTCCAAAGGATAACAACTTAACAGGTTAACCCATAAAGCATCAAATCCTCTACAATAATATGGAAAAAAAATTTGACAATTATTCATTTTATTTCTTTTATAGAGGTCGATATCAAACTTGGTATTCTCACTCTCCATCTAAACTCAATTATACAAACTTTGTTCTTTCTATTATTGTACAAGTGTGTGTGTGTGTGTGTATTGAAGAATGGTCTAGGTATGATTCATGAGTCGATGGTGACTCGATGACAGATTTGGAACAGAAAATACGAATAATTAAAATAAAACCAACATTTAGGTAAACCCTAACAGCTGGTGGCTCTTGCTGCCAAACATGATTACGTATTCCAATTAAGCTAAACCAATTGCTTAAGCAGGTGTTTATATTCTTGCCCACGCAAAATGATAGTTATGAAAAGCATGGTTTGAATGACAAGGATGTGATTAGTATGATGAGTAATACAAACATGCAGCTTTCGAAACTTGACCATGGAAATCGGAATTGTTTTAACAATAAGCCACATGTTTATAGTGGGACGAATCGAGTTTGATAACAAAGTGATCGAGTTCTAGCAGCTTGTGGTTCTTAGTGAAACGATAACCTAAATTTACTCGTCTGGATTTACAAATGGATCAAGTTCTTAACATTTTGAAAGGAATCCTTAGACCAAGTAGCAACCATGTCTTGTAAACCCTCATTTTTCTGAGTCATGATCCATCCAACTCATCTCTCCTCTCTTTGGTCATCAGCCTTGCTAATCCATATTATCTGGCTCCTCCCTATCAACAAGGGTAGACCATTTTCCAAGCCTTTAAGCTCAATTTTGCTTAAATTTAGGCTTGTACGGATAAGATGAGATGTTTTTCATGCTTCTTTTTTCCACATTTGAGCTGAACAACCCCTCTTCTATCGCCGTGATTGACCAAGAAGTGTCGGGAGTGAGAGCGTCATCATTTTAGTTACATTATCTCAAATTAAATTAACTATTACGACATTTTTACCGTATTTCAAGACACTATTCTAATATAATACGAGTTTCACTCTCTTTTTTAAGCCTCGCACCAATCAAAATCAGAGTATATGTTCGGTACAAGAAAACTGGATTAATCACCAGCTACGGAAAACGCACGTGCACCAATCATAGTGACAAAAACCGTAAATACGTGATACTCTGACGCTAATCATATCATATGTTTAAACCCGCAAATTGTTTATCTAAACTGATAAAACTTATCTTTACAGCTGGTCTTTTTTTTCTTAGGTGTAATCAAAATCCATCGCTATTAATTTTCCATTTCAAGGTAGATTTGGATACAAAAATCTTTACCAAAAAATCAGGTGAGAAAAATTGAACAAAGGCTTGAACAGATTAATGTGTGTATGTGGCGACACGTTTTCGTGAACGGTACAGCCTTAAATATCAACCTCCCGTTATTTCTGAGCTGCCAGCCCCGTCTTCCTCTGTAGCCAGCCCTATTATCAACACCAACTACACCTCTCCCCTATCGCCACGTGTCACCCCGCGAGTCCACCAAAGCCCCCAGTCAACATCAGCGCCGGTTACTATTGCTTTCTCACATGATCCGACAGCGACCCTTCTCCATCCCGCCACGTGTACGGCCAAGACTCACCCACCTCAACGTCCTTATCGAGATTAACTCGGCCTCGGGTCATCGCGTACGATATTTTCAAGTGACCGAATATTCCCGAAGCTGAGGCATCTGTTCACATCTCGCGTCGCCGAGAACCCGATTTTTACGGAAAATTCCGCGAGATATTGAAATTCTCGGAGTCGTCCTTGTTCTTGGGAGAGCTATATAAAGCCACAGAGGCCCTCCATTGATAATTGCAGTTTATTTTCTCTATATCCAAAAACCAGAAGCAAAGCAAATCCTCTATGGTAGTAGTTATGGCGTTCAAGAAAACCCTAGCTGAGCGCCTCTTCAATATCTCAAAGATCTCGACCCAGGCCTTGAGAAATTGCCGGATTTCCTCGTCGGCGGTGCATCTCCGGCCGTCGGCGAAGCCTCGGGAGTCGAGCGAGCCGGGGGACAATAATGCCGTTTTCCGGCGGTTCCTCCACGAGAGAGCCTCCGCCGCGGAGATCTGGTCGGTTCCGGTCGGCGAGAACCTGATGGAGAAGCTCAGGTCCGCCGCCATTTCCCGTAGCCGGATTAGGCTGGACGGTTTGGCTCCGCCGGCGACGGAGAGGGTGTCTGCGCCGGCGGTGATGGCCGGGTTGACGGCGGAGGAGACGAGGAAGCTGCTGAGGGCGGCGCAAATGGAGGCGGTGAAGGCGAAGCTCCGGGAGGTGGAGAAGACGTGGGTGACGTATTCGGAGTTTGTTAGGATTTGCACGGAGGTTTGTTCGGATCCGGATCAGGGTCTCGGGTTTGCGAAATCGCTGGATGAGAGTGGCGCCGTTATCGTTTTGGGGAAGGGCGTTTGCGTCAAACCTGAACAGGTTAATTTCTTATCCACTGTTATTTTTTTTACCCTGGTTAAATTCTGAATTGAGTTCATTTGTGAAATTTGTTTTACCCAGTTATGTTTTTCTGGTTGTTTTTTCATTTCTGTGTTGTTTCAGAGAAAAATAAGAACGTCTTGGTCTGTTTGGCCGAGAGTGGTTGAATTTGATGATAAGAATTATACGTTTTTAGTGTTTGTGATTTGGGGACTACCGAAAACTGATATAATTTTTATGATTTTATTTTGTTTTCTTCAACAGGCCAGTTCTAAAACGTGAAAAGGGTTCCCACCTTTCAGTTTCTACCGTGGCAGATTTTAAATTTCACCTTTGGGTGTTTGAGGAGAGCCTTCAGTGAATTAAAAAAAACACTAAAGAAGAAGAAAAAATTACCATCTTTTTCTTTGGAAGGAAAAAAAAAAACTTCTCACCAAAAGAAAAAACACAAAGGAAAAGGGAAACTGTCTTGTTAATATTTTCTGAATTGAATGACTATGTAGGTTTCATTATAAGTGGGATGGTACATAACATGAAAAATTAGTAATTGATTAGGTGATATTATGGGGGGTAATTTTTTTTATTTTATATTTTATTTTATTTAAAGAATGGTGGTGAAGTTAATTTGGGTTGGTTTAAAGTGGGAATATTTAGGTTTGCTTTGAAGTCTTTTCAGCTGGTGGTGTCAAGGTGTTGCTAACATGGTTGAATAGGATAGTGTTTAAAAGCTAAGATGATCCCACAGATTGTTTCTTGGATTTAGTTTTCTTGTTTGGTGTCTTAGTTGGTAACCTGCAATACTTCTATGGCATTTCTTGAGTACATGCCATTTTTGTGTAGGGTATAGATATGTATTAACTTCAACAGTTTTCTAGGCCAAATTTTTGTTGTTGTTCATTGTATCTGTTTTATGATGAACATAAGAGTCCAAGATTGATGAAGATAGCTAGTTTGATAGGCAGTGTATGCTTTGCCCAAATGTGTTTTCAACTGTTTGGTTACTGCAGGTAGCAAAAGCAATCCAAGACCTCATTCCCATCCCTGGAGCCACTCCAAGCGATGCAAAAATGAGGGAGCTAGAAGACATGGAGAAACAGAAATCCATAATAGACCAGAAAGCTGATGCCTTGGTGCGCAGAGAACTATGGTTGGGGCTTGGCTATCTCGTTGTCCAAACAGCCGGGTTCATGAGGCTGACCTTTTGGGAACTCTCATGGGATGTGATGGAACCCATCTGCTTCTATGTGACTTCAATGTACTTCATGGCTTGTTATGCCTTCTTCCTCAGGACCTCCAAAGAGCCCTCTTTCGAAGGCTTCTTCCAGAGCCGTTTTGTTGCCAGGCAGAAGAAGTTGATGAAGGATCACAATTTCGATTTGGGTAGGTATGAGGAGCTCAGAAAAGCTTGTTACTCGCTCTCATCTTCTCCATCGGATCCATCAGCTGCTTTTGATGGAGCTAAGAGGATGCCAATGCAGTTTGGTTCCAATGTTCTATAGAATGATTAATTTACAGAGGCTAAAAAAATTTAAATAACAAACCCCAATTTTGCTCAACCAAAACCAGAGTTAACTCTAGAAATTTAGTCGCCCCGGCTTTCTGTAAACAGTGATGTGGAGAGCGTTATGTTCCTTGTAGATTTTCATGGTTACCAAATACATTGCTGCTGATCACTCTGATTGACAACCATTTCATGAATGAACTTAGTGTTGTTCCTCAACTTAATTTATCCAAGTTTCTCTCCCAAAAGTTACAGTCCAATTATTTACCATAGTAAATTGATAAAGAAGTTAGTGGGAATATTCATTGCCATTGGGAAAGGCAGAGATTACATCATAGATTCAAAAGAATCGGCTTGCTACATGTGCTTCCAAAAACATAGCTATCTCCAACCAAATCTGGAGTCTCACTATGCAGCGACAGTTGTAATATCAAATTTGAAGTCTCACTATGACTATGCAGCAACAGTTGTAGCACACCAATAAAGATAAATTTGACGGTAGACACCCAATTCAGGGCTTTAAAGTTTAAACAATGTCAATTGATTAGTGTGCTTGGAAAGGAAATCACTCGTCTATTTGTTCAAAAGTTGAACCAGTGCACTCCCTGTAGCCGTTCCTTTGGATCCGAAGTCAAGAAAATGAAAAATGATATGCGCCAATTTGTCTATTTCTCGTTTATTTAAAATATTTCATCAAACACCTTGAAAAATAAAAAAATCAAGAAAGAAAAGAATAAATTGGATGGATGGCATTGCGATTGAATGACCTTTCATAGGCGAAAGAACACTGTTTCATGAGTACAAAGAGATGGCAATCCAGGATTCCAGGTACATGGAGTCTATGGTTCATTCATACACCAACGGTCATGCATAATAGATAAAAAACCAAGCAAGAGTAGTGACTCAATATATAAATTTTATCAATCTTTTTTTAATTTTCTTGATACATTTTATCGAACACTTGTAAGTATATTTTATCGCATAGTCACGAAGGAAAAATAGGAGACTAGATATGAAAAGGAACAGTATCTCATCACCTCGTTACAAACTAGACCAATGTGATCAGAGTCTAGAAGCAACCAATATTCAAGAAACTTGTGCTAAACCAAACCGCATGCATAACATTTGCAAATGCCATGGAGAAATGATAGGAGAAGTCTCATTCGCTAACGAATTAGAGCCGTATAACTAAAGCGATAGAATTGATTTCTGAACCAAACACATGCATGTTCTTGGCTTTGTAACTATGAATTCGTTAGTCGAGCATAGATGGCGATCCAGGATTCCAGGTACATGGAGTCTGTATATGGTTCATTCATACATCAACGGTCATGCCTAATGGATGAAAAACCAAGCAAGAGTAACGACTCAATATATAATTCTTATCGGTTTTAATTTCTTTTATTTTCGTGGTACATTTTATCGAACACTTTTGACTATACTTTCTCACATAGTCGCTAGTGCGGACAAAAATATACATAGCACGTAGATATGAAACAAACAGTATCTCATCACCTCGTCACAAACTCTCCTCTAATGTCTTTAGAGTCTAGAAGCAACCAGTTAATATTCAAGAAACTTGTGCTAAACCAATAAACCGTATGACATTTGCAAATGCCATGGGGAAGTAAGAGGACGAGTCTCATTAGCTAACGAATTAGAGCCGTATAACTAAAGCGATAGAATTGATTTCTGAACCAAACGCATACATGTTCTTGCTTTGCAACTATGAATTCGTTAGTCGAGCATGGCTAGGGGAGGTTCAAGCGGACAGGCTTATTGCACCTCTGCATTTGCCACAAGGAAAGTGACATTGGGACCATGAGAGACCCATCTGTACGTGTCAAATATGAATACGAACGAGTCTGCATAACGATAGCATAGACTGGCGAGCCATTTGGTCCTCCTTTGAGTCCTTTCTCACCGTCCGAGTAAGACGGTGAAAGCTAGGGTTAGGGCTAGAAGATGACCACAACATGAAATTTCCAAGAAGCTGGGGCTTCTTCTGTCCTCATCACTGTGTTTTTTACTGTTTGGATGGTAGGCAACAGAATCTGGAACGTGTTCACGTTCTTTCATTTGTTATATGAATCCAAAACCCACATTAATCCCCCGACCTAATTTTGCTGTTCCAGGAATCTCTACTCTGCCACCGACTTAATTAGTGTCGCTGCTAATCGCTCTCGCATCTGAAATCCACTGTATATAAACAAACAGTATTCTCTTCACGATCACAAAGCCGACAATTATTTATTTATATGACAAATTAAATTGAAAATTATGCGAGACTAGTTCCTCAGAGATTTAAAATGCTCTTAAGATATTGAAGATTATACAAAACATGCCCTTAAGATTTAAAATGGAATGGAAGGTTATCCTCACAATGAGATATGCCTGGAGATTAATTGGATGTACACATTGAGTAAGGGAAGGGTATTGTCTATCCAGAGTTGTCATCAAAGTTAGGTGCATATGATCAGTATGGTTTTTTTCGATCTTTTTCAATATTATCTGGGTCTGAACTTATCAAACTCGATCCCTAGCTATATACGCGTTTGGTTTTTGGTCATTCAAAATGTGGATACTATGAACTTCACATTCTAAACATTTAGATTACGTTTCACTCAGCAGAGAGGAATTTATGAAAGGAAATGGTCTGTGAATTGGTGCTGCCCCATGCCAACCAAGCTTTCGTATAATGCAGCTAATGTTGATGCTGATGATGATGATATAACGCATTCATTTTTTAAGTCAAATTGAATGCGTAGGCGACTCTACATGCTCGCCAACTAGACAAGAGTCTTTGTCAAAATCTTCTTGACGGATCTGCTCGTGAATGGCTTTTATAATCAATTTTCATCAACAAATTTTCATAAGCAAATTTTCAATCAAGTCATATTTTTTTGAAGATTTTGCCAGATTATTCTGTTGGTGTATGTAAGAGGATTTTACGCTGAAACATGCCAAAAATTTGGAATGTATTGTTAGGCAATAAATCACTTATAACTTCCTGTTTACCCCCAGTGTAATATGGGAAATGTTTTTGTTGTCATGCGTACTTGGACAAAATTCTCTTATTTTTTTACGTTATTGGACTCATAGTGAAATCCAAAGATGTATGCAAAGATGGATGAAGAGGTCCAAGATGTTGTTTTCTTGTTCGTGAATATGTAGCTTACACGATTCTACTCTCTATCTCTTTCGACTCCATCATTTTTGCGTACGTTGCAGATTTTATTTACGTATTGTACTTTACAAATTTTGGTATGTACGTGATCATGGACTAGAGGGTTATACTGAGTCATTTGATTTCGCATTTTGGTTCATTGAAACTTGGGGTGTAGCTGGCCACGATGTCTAAGATGAACTACTAGTACTTAATAATTGACTACAACCCTATGAACAACGAGAAAAATACGATTATTGGAATTTGTATGTGTCATGGCCCTGTGATACTGATTGAGGTACTCATTGGCGTCAATACAGATGAATGCTCCTCTTTCTTTCCTTCCTTCTTCTTTCATGGGATAAGAGAACATAATCGATCTTCTACGATTAGGGGATTTAGGGCATACGTTAGGTAACTTAGATCATCAGATTCCTGTTTGGCGCTATTCTTGTCTGAGTTTGCAGTCATCATCAGGAGGCTTACTGATCTCATTGAAAGGAAAAGTTTGATTTTCTTAATGTATTATTGGCCGAAAATGCGTGTGCATGGTATATACATAATCCCGTACGTACTTTCAACGGTTTTGTTGTAGGATAACACAAGATGCAGAGAGTATCATAAACTTATTGGCCGGATTACTCCAACCACCAAGAGATGGTTGGAAACTATCACTAATATGGATCTTTTTGCGAAATGTTGTGGTAATATGAAGTCTGCAAATGTTGTGGTAACAAGAATGGCTCCTCTGCTCAGTCTGGCATCACTGAGCCCACTGAAGACTGCTGCTTATCGCGGATTCAAGAGTAGGAAAAAAAGGGTGAAGATTATGCTTTCAACTTTCAAGGAGTAGGGATTGTGGTGGATCAGATCATCAGATGGTTTGATTTTGTTGTTTGTTGTACTCTAAAATCTAAATGAAACTCACATTTGTGTGTTGTGAAATTAGTTGGCGTACTAAGGCAGTTGTACGTAGGGTTTTTGTTTTTTTTAAACAAGTTCTAGGTATTGTTGTGCTGAAAATTTGATTAAACTTTCCCAATGTATAAGGACATTTAATTATTGTCTAGTACTCTGAATGACATGCTTGGTAAAACAGGTCATGGAGCAGAAGCTTTAGCTGCATATATATATAGTTGTAGTGATATAACTGAGAATATAGGTCATGTTGCTGCAACAACAACAAGAAGAAAAGAAACATTAATCTCAAACGCAGCCGCAGCAAACCCAACGTACCATCCTCACAAACACATGCAGGTTAACGATTAACTCCAGGAGAATTAGCAACACAACACAGGGCAGGATCAAAGTGAAGCTCAGGCCTAAAATAACGGGGGAGTAGTAGAGATCAGCCTCTGCTATAGAGATCATACAACGGCCGGAAAAGATAGTGTTGGTTGTTATAAGGTCAAATAAGTGTTCAACAAAGAAGGCATTCAGGGAGCTAATTAAGAAGACTCAGTATTCCGGTGGGTTGAAGAGGAAATCTTTTGGTGGTTCTTCCACCTTGGCACCGTGAATGCCCACTTGCCCAGCAAGTGATCACTTTGATTCTCTGACCCTGCTACCATGATGTTTTTTGGCTTTCACGATTGCTTGGAGGACCTCCGATTCTGGAAGACATGTCTGCCAAACTAAGGATTAGTAATTTTCTTTCAATAAGCCTGCCTCACTTGTTAGCCTGTATAGATTGAAGTCCTCAGCTCCAATGTATGGAGGACACCCTCACTGCCAAGAAATACACCCTCACTGCCTCACACCACAAAGGATCGGAGGTCCTCCTTGTACTCTTTGTTACCCAAAGTCGAAGCCAATTATTCATATGTTTAACTTGAACTTGCAAGAACCCTAATTTTACATATTTCTCTGTTGTGTTCAACTACCATTAGATCTAGAATCGAGTCAATCGACTATGGATAATACTAAAGAAAATATTAATTCCAACTGCCTTATTATTTTCCACGGTTTGATCTATATTTAACAACAATCAAGCACCACCGATCAGTGAATAAGACTATAGAGATCATGTTGAAGGCATATTGAAAATTTGAAAGCTCTAAATGCCAAAACTGTCATGAAGCATGGAAAGCATGGAACTCCACATTTTATGAGCTCAAAGGCCAACACATTACGAATGCCCTTATGAAAAGGCACACGTTTGGTGCTTCTAAGTTCTAATCTAAAGAAGTAGTCATACGCCAAATCACTGGCATGCCTCATATGAGGTACCAAATCCGAACTACCACACCAAATGCCATATTGGCTTTCTTGTTGATTTAATTATTTGACTGTGGCATCAAATTTCTTTTGTTTGATGATGTGCCTTACATAGTGCTACCCCTCTAAAAAGATTTGGTTGTTTTTATGCAAATCGTATAAAAGGTTCACCCAAATACACCCAACAAGAACACAACAAGATTTGCAAGTGAACTGGTATGGCACTAGTTGCAAAATCTCCGCAATCTGCTTAGAATCACATGTACCATCTCTACCGACCTTTCTATGTATTGAGGGGAGAAATGGAGAATGTATGGCAACACTAGGGTCGCTTCTGCGCTCACCTTGTTGATACCTCCTCCCCGCCTCAGTTGATGGCGTACTTAGTGGTGTTGGTTACAGTTAAGTACTCGGCTTATAGGACAGAATTAATTTCATTGTGATTGAGAGACAATACAGATCACAATTCGCAGAGATTCTGAGCGTGCTCAAGAGCAACTTATTCGAAGCAACAGTATCAATAGTCAGAGTTACCAGTTAGATTGACGATCAAAATGAGGGACATACTCACATACATGTTATGAGTTTCAGATTTTGAATACTAGGAGGCACAGATAGCAATCACAGATAAGATTCATCTCACAACCTAGGACTATGATCTTATATATACAAGATGAGCAGCACTCTATTTACATTGCCTCCATTAGCACGCAGTAAAAACTAATAAAAAGCGTGAAAAACGAACATGTATAGCTAAAAACACACTATAACTACTACTACTCTCAGCACTACTCAAACCCAGCAAAACAAATTTGAAAAATTTGATTCGTAATTCTCACTAATATTTTTACTCCTGAATCACAAGCGACATCCATAACCATCAAACATAAACTCTACCTCCCGAGACATGTAAACTCAACTCAACTCAACCTCATTTCCCTACTAAACCATGTGTAACACTCGAACCAAAACTTTAACACCCCCCTCCCCAAGAACAAAACTTTCTTTTTACCCACTACACCACTTACATCATATGTGAAACCCCCCTTCCTTCAAATCACTTTGTCCTTCGCTCTAACCTGCTCCTCCTCCTCCGCCTTCGCTTCCGCCTCCTCCACTTTAGCCAACGCCGCCTTCCCATAACCCCAATGAATCTTCACATAGAAGTTCAAAAACAACAGCAGAATCACCGCATTCAGCACCGAATTGAACCCCCACGCCCCGATCCCATTACACCCTCCTTTCATAAAATGCATCATCAGAACGCCAACATGGCAGGCCACATTGCACCCCAGCAGCAGCATCTGGCAGTTCACCACGAACGCAAAACACGCTCTTGGCAGCCCGATCGCAATCCAGAATCTATACGCATACACAACAGCGTACACCAAAGTTGTCGAAAGTATAGCCAGCACTTGAAACGACTGCGAGAATTCCAACCAGATGAAGGCCATGAATGTGAGGATGGAGTGGTTGAAGAGCTGAAAGGGGACTAGCTTCCCGCGGCGGAGGATCGTAAAGAACGTCCGGATCATGTGCAAGAAGCGAGAGAGGTAGTAGATGTAGGACCAGAAGAAGACCCGACCCGAGGGGCGAGTGCCGAGAGGGAAGCAGAGGAGCCATTGGAAGGGGGTTTTGGAGCGGCGCCAGAACCAGCGGGTATCGCGGATTTCGGCTACGGAGGAGAGGGTGATGCCGGCGAAGATGGTGAAGGAGAGGAGGGTCATGAGGAGGGAGTGGAAAGCGGGGAGGGGGCCGAGAGGGACGGGGCGGCGGAGGAGGGAGAGGAGGAGGTGGAGGAGGAGGGAGAGGAGGAGGTAGAGGGAGATGGCGGTGAAGAGGAAGGACCAGGTGGAGCCCCAGGAGTGGGCGTGGGACCAACGGAACCCGACGATTGATGGGTGCTCCGAGAGCCAGAACGTGAGGGTCTGGATCACGGGCTGACCCATCAACGCTGCCACCGGTGATGGATCAACACGGTGCTCCGGTTGAGGGGTGTTGGGTGGGGGGAGGGTCAAGATGGGGGTGGTGGCTCCGGTGGTGGTGCCTGGGTTCACTCGGAGTCGTACATTCAGAGGGGGGTTGGGAATTGGTGGAGAGAACGGGAGGTAGTGAAGAAGAAGAGCGGAAATAGGTGGTGGGTATAAAGAGGAGGACGTATTGGAAGCTGCATTTTTGGGAAGGTGTACGTGGGAGGTTTTGATTTGTGGTGGTGTGTTGATATGTGATATCATGACATTGTTGAGTCCAAAAAGGTTAGTTGAGACTTGAGAATTACAATCTTTTATGCTCGTGATTTACATCATTTTATAGTATACGATATCTTTTTCGCGTGACAATAGATAATAACGCTGGACTTTAAAGTCTTGAAATAACAAATTGTATTAAGTGATTAATAAACGAGATTCTAAAATCCTTGTTAAATGTCGCTTAGGCGCCGCTAGATGTCTCGAAAACTTCCCGATTCTGCCCTATTTAAGAAGGCCACCAGTCCAGCACCGTGATAATCGACCACCCAGCCAGTGGCGGAGCCAAATGAAGGACCAGTGGGGGCCTGTGCCCCCAGTGAAATATTGAATTTCATTAGCTAATCTTCTTTGTGCCCCCACAACAATTCATCTTCTTCTGCTTCTCCTCGGAAGGATGCCTAGTTTCTTTTCTATAGTTCTATTTCTTGTATTTAGGCTTTAGCTTTTTAGATTGGGTTTTTGGACTGTCTCTCAATTTCCACAAAAAAAACTCTAGACCAAGACAAAAGTCATTATTAATTTGAATTAATGGGATATTTTTAACCTGAAGAATGAACACAGTGAACAATGTGAACTTTTAAGTGTGGGTTGGGAGCTATGTAGATTATGTAGAAAAATTCTGGGTTTGCAAACTTTAATTTTTGTACACACAAGTTAGCCACAGGTAATGCTTATAGTTGTGCGTATATATATATACGGGTCCGGTTCAAAGGACATTAAATTTAACATAAATTTTGACACTAATTGTTGACCATTAGATTTTAAAACAATGATTAGTCTAGATCAATCCTAAATATGATGTCAGTATATTACTAATTGATGTGGCAAGTGACGTCACATTACCTAGTTTAATAACAAATCAAATTAAAAGAAAAGAAGGAAAAATCACATTTTAAAATCTAGAAAACAAAATCCAATTTTTACAGAATAAAAGAAGAAGAACAAGATCGTACATTTGTCTTTCTTTTGTTTCAGTTTAGCATACATCAAACACAGTAGCAAAATCCTCACTCTAATTTACTTTAGCTTAATTCCTTGGTAAAATAACAAAGTCGCCACTTGCCGGATATTATCATCCATTCCATCGGATTTGAATCCTTGGCTCAAATTTTTGTGATGATTTTGTATTTACTCGAATCGGAAATTTGGTGTTGTTAGACATATATATCAAATATATATGAAATTCTTCTTGTGATGATCGAACCTACAGATCAAGAATATAATGAATAGAAGAAGCCCTAGTACGTATACTCTTTGGGAGAACATTACAACAACTCAAAGTTAGTGTCTGCAAATACCAAAAAAGTTTGGAAATTAGGGGTTTTTTTTTCTGTCGATCTTGTTCTTCGTTTTCCGGATTTTAAAGTGTGATTTTTCCTTCTTTTCTTTTAATTTGATTTGTTATTAAACTAAGTAATACCACGTCACTTGCCACATCAATTAGTAATATGTTGACATCATATTTAGGATTAATCTAGACCATTCATTGTTTTAAAATCTAATGGTTAACAATTAGTGTCAAAATTTGTGTCAAATTTAATGTCCCTTGAACCGGACCCTATACATATATATATGTTCGTAAAATTTAGCCGCAAAATTTTTTTGTGCCCCTATTGATTTATTTGTCTGGCTCCGCAAAATTTAGCTTTTTATCTTCATCAAAAGCTCAAAATTTAATTAGATAGGTTTCATTGTTCTTAAATGGGTCTAATATACTTTTGACTCAAAGAATTGAGATTCTTTGCGATTGGAGGAGACTATCATTGCTCTGAACACTACTAGCATAAGCCTTATAGGATACTGTAATTTTTCTGTACATATTGCTTTATAGGATACAAATAACCGTATCTAAAAGTCATTAGGTACGGTGCAGCCACGGAATGAAAAAGGGTATTCTCTATTGCAGGTGCCACTAACCAAAGGCCACGCTTTTAACTTTGGTGTCTCTGTTTTTAATTTTATTTAAAATAGTGTAAATATTTTTTTCTATTTTTTTCTTAATTTTCATTTTCTTTTACTTTTTATTTCTTCATTTTATTTTTTCTTAATTATCATTTCCCATTTCTTCCTTTTTCATTTTATTATCCATTTACTCCAAATTTATTAAATAATTTATATCTAATTTATTTTCATTCGATCAAGTTGCCGGCACCGGAAACCGAGAGCTCCGTTCTTCTCTCTCTCTTCGTTCTTTCTCTTCGCCGCCGCCGCCGTCTCTCTCTCTCTC